>NC_071502.1:28922727-29225757 GCF_028408465.1 Anastrepha ludens | reverse complement strand
CTTTCAGGAGAGACTGGCTTCAAAGTATGAAAAACCCTGTGCAAATCGAAGCATTCTGTGTATTTTTATTAGCGTTCGTACAAATTTTTGGACTTTATTTTATATGTTGTAGAGATTCTTCTCACTCAAGATTGAACTTTAGTGAGACATTGTTCAAATTGATCAAGCAAGTGACCTTTTTACAGTATTTTACCTTCCCAATTCTTCTTCTTCATGATTGGCTTGAAATCGCTTAAGAGATTTTGACCGAGTTGAACAAAGCGCACCAAGTGAAGCCAAGTCCTTTTCCACTTGATCTTTCCAACGCAGAGGAGGTCTTCCTCTTCCTTTGCTACCACCAGCTAGTACCGCATTGAGTACTTCCAGAACCGGAGCGTTTGTATCCCTTCGGACGACATAACCCAGTCAATGAAGCCACTGGATCTGCATTCGCTGCGCAATGTCTATGTCATCGTAAAGCTCCAACAACTCATTGTTTCACCCCTTACGATATTCGCCGTCGTGCAAAGGATGGGAAACCAGCCATAGGATATTTCTCTCAAACACTCCAACTGACGCCTCATCGCATAGGGTCATCGTCCAAGTTTCTGCGCCATGCGACATGATGAACGGACATGATGTGAGCCTTATAAAGTGCTATAAGTGTATTCCTATGTCACAGAGAATTTGAAAGTCTCGATACCGCAATCAGCCAATCGCCCCAACCACGGCGAGGTGAGAATAGCGATAACGCGGCTAAAGAAGAGCAAAGCCGAGGATGCCGATGGACCCACGGCTGAGTTATTCAAACATGACGGCGAGGAACTGGTAAGGTTCATCAGCTTCTACGCGAAATATGTTTGATTGAAGGTATGTACAAGAAGGGTGGTCCTGCAATCTGTGCCAATTACCGCGGGATTAGTCTTCTAAATATCGCCTATAAGGTTCTAGCGAGCGCATTGTGTGTAAGGCTGAAGTTTTCCATCCACACACAGATGGGACCTTATCAGTGTGACTTTAGACCTGGAAAATGCACAATTGAACAGATATTCACTATGCGCCAAGTCTTGGAAAATACCCGCAAAAAAAGACTATATTTTTTGGATTTTAAAGCTGCTTTCGACAGCATGAAAAGGAGGTGTGTATATGCCGCGATGTCTGAATTTGTTATCCCCGCAAAACTACTCATTATGTAAAATGACGTTGCTTAATACTAGCAGCGCTATCAGAATTGGGAAGGACCTCTCCGAGCCGTTTGATACCAAACAAGGTCTCAGACGTGGTGACTCGCTGTAGGCAATTGAGTAGTAAATCACTCTATCGACGAAGAGAACTAAGACTTATCTTACTTATAGCGGAGACTGCATTCTAAAATAGTTAAAAGAGCTAACCATTTTTTGGGCGATGCTACAGACCTTCAAAAAATTTAATGTGAAAGCCATTTAAGTTGCGCAAAGAGTAGAATTTTGTATCTGCTAGTTAAACATATACCGCACCATGCCAGAGATATAAGACCAAGTAAAAGTATACACAAGAACATTCAGCAACATGCGCAAAACAACAACAAATGTGTCACTTGAGTGAACGAATAATACCCTGAGTGTGGGGCCATTTGTTTAGCACTTTCGAACTTGATTACCTGTCTGGCAACATCCGTTGGCATACACTTGCGTGCAACTATCATTGAGCACACGTCCTTTGTTTTCCAGCGAGTAGTCAGCTTATTTGGATTAATGGCCAAAGGACGTTCCTACTACTGCATAGTTGCCACGGTGCAAGGTTGCAACTGTGATACTCAAATTGACTTTATACAAATATATGTACCCGCTTAACCAGTTAGCTGGCTGCATCCCCTTTTGCAATCAAACACTTTGCCTACTTTATTGCTACTGCACAGATGCTACCTCGGCAACGCGCTTGTTCTTTACACACACACACACACACACACATAAACCAGCTAACTGACATTGTTATCCTTTTATGTGCTCATTCTTGGCACTTCATTCATTAAATTCTTTGCAACAAACACTCGCACCTAAAGAGTAACAAAGTGGAAAAAGCGAAACAAGTTAGTGGCGCAGTAAGTTTGCAGGACAAAGTAAGCGAACACTTAGATCCTTGCTGTGGCCGCTACGTACATACATACAGAGGTAGACATCTACCCTACAGTGAATTACCAAACTAGTGCGAGAAATACTAGTAGACAACAGGCATTTTTTTGAGTGAAGTCGAACTAGTCCAAAAATGACCAGATTTGAAGCGATATTTATTTCACTTCAACCTTTTTATTCACTTTTATTTCGGTGTAATCCTTTAAAACAGGTAGGAGGGCTGCCTTTCATATTTTGATCCCAAGGATGAAAATAGCTTTATTTTTTCCAAAATATTTTCCTCAGAAGTCAACACGCTTTTGCATTCGCTTGAACCAATTTTCACAGCACTTTGCCATGCAGAAGTGGCTTTAAAGGCTTCAACAGCTTCTTCAGACGTTGAAAGGCGTTGACTTTGCATTTTATTTTTGATGATCGGGAACGAAAAGAAATCATTAAGTGCCAATTCAATGGTATAAAATGCATAACCCAATAATTCGATCTTTTGAGTGCTTAAAAACTCTACTTTGTGAGCCGATACTTAAGAGCATGCATTGTTTTAATGAAAGATGAGCCGTTGTTGTTGTTGTTGCCGCTGTTGTTGTTGTAGCAGCGCACTAAACCCAGTCAGTGCGGTGTAGGCACTGGCCGTCTTCCTCTAACTCAGACCCAGAAAACGTGCTGTTTCGGCAGATCGGGTCCAGAGGGAGCGAGTGTTAGGTGAATAGGCTTGATAGGTTATGTGACTAGTCGTGTTGTAGTAGCAGCATAAACATTCCCCATACATATGCATATGGGGAATGCTAATGAAGTGCCAGTCGTTGGCCGGATATAAATCCGGCCGTTCCGGTAACGTAGAACCGACTGTCGTGGGGACGTGAGTCGTACCGTGCGGTGTGCCTTCACATGCTCAAAATATATATGGGATATGTCGCGGTCGATTCTGGATAAGTAGAAATTTAACCTGCTGCAATATCCAGAACGCAGTTGGGCTAAAGTTGCGCGGATTTCGCTAGGCAGCTGAAGGTCTTTGTCTGCAATAGGTGGTGGTTGGACTCCGATAACGACATTCAGCGCATGATTTGTCTTCGCCGGTTGGTTTTTCTTAACTCTCCGAAATCTTGTGACAAACAAATAGTTTTGTATCTCTCAAAATTGTTTGTTGTAAGTCACTGTAGTGGTACTTTTTGCGATCATTTGCTTTGGATGCTTTTTCCGCGAACTACTTTTGTTGGATTAAGGTCGTCTTGGAAACCCACAGCTGTCGATTACTGTTTTGCTTCAGCATCATTCGCATAGATTAAAGATTCCTCACCTGTTATGATGCTACAGGCGCGCTTTGAACCACCGCGGCTGCATTTCTTCGACATTCCTTTAAACCAATCGACGCGAGTTCTTGTTTTTGACAATTGCCAAATTATGCGGCATCCAATGAGAAAAAATCTTCTTGACGACCAAATTTAAATGCAATATTGACTGTATGCTGGTCTCACGAGTGACCAAGGATGCCTCTATCTAGCGATATATCACCTACCGATTTAGTTTTGTCAACTGACGCACAGCATCGATTGCTTCTGACACGAGATCCGTTTTTGGGTGAGCTTCACAAAATTCATTCTACAAGGATCGACCGCCACGTTGGAACTACTGCACAAAGGCCAATCCTAGGCCCTCACCCCTGGAACGTCAGTTTTGATGGCATTCTCACGATCCACATGCTCTACGATTGGTTTCTTGTTCGCGAATAAGGATCAAGACATGCCTCGAATTGCTCGACCTTAGCATGGCTCTCGAAAAAACATAACTCATCCTACTTACGCGGGTGCTCATACCTCGGAAGTAACAACGTAGAAAACATAATGGCTTCAAAGCTGCAGACTCGACAATAAGCTGTCTTAATGGACACAAATGCAATACGCTGCTGAAAAATCTGCCAAAACAATCTCAGAGCTTTCAAGGTTAATGACTAATATCAGAGACCCCATCACAAGTTGGGGGGAGCTGCTCATGGGCTCGACAGTATCTATTTTACTAATATATATGGATGTGAAGTATTAGCGGACACACTTAAAGCTGTGTGTCGCTTCAAGATCCTTTCCAAAACCCAAATAACTGCTGACCTCCATGTTGCTTCAGTTTATCGCACGGTAGCAGCTGTACTTATCATAAGCGGCACGCTACCTATAGATCTTGTAGCGAGAGAACGAAGAGAACTATGGGTTCTTAAAAAGGGTACCACGAACACCTCAGTGAACTACACAAGCGGCTGCACTAACGGCGCTAAACAACAAATTTGAGAACACACACACTACAAATCTGGCAAGAGCGCTAGGAGTCAGAGACGAAAGGCAGATGGACGACGAGACTTATACCAAACATTGATAAATGGTATGACAGACAGTGTGGAGAGGTGAACTTTAATATTACTCAGATGCTCAGAATGCTTACAAAACACTGAGTTGGTCTTATCAGTAAATGTAGGCGGATCGAGAGCCGCACTATATCGGTTGGAGGACATGACATTGCATCCCAAACATGAGTAAAGTATCCTTGAGTACACATCGATGAGAAGCTAACATTCAAGGGGCATCTACAAATAACCAGTAACAAGACATTGAGAGTGAATAACGCACTCATGCGTATGCTACCAAACGTTGGAGGACCCCACGAAAGTGGAAGAAAGATTCTTTCAATGGTTATTGACTCTATTTTCCGATACGCCGTCCCAGTATGGTCAGGAGGACGAACGAGACGTTCAAAGGAGGTCCTGCAAGCTAACAAACTTAGCGCGATCAAAGTAGCATGTGCGTACAGAACAGTATCTGATGATGCTATCTGCGTTATAGCGAGTAAAGTTCCCCTCGATATACGAGCAGAAGAACTTAAGCGACTGGATCACTCACGTGGGCACAAACCAACATCTGAAGATAAAATAACCCAGCGCGAACGTATGATAGCAAAGTGGCAAAATAGATGGGGTCACTTCTCTAAAGGACGATGGACGTATAAGTTGATCCCAAACTAGATGAATGGATAAGCAGAAAGCACGGCGAAACGGATTACTATCTAACCCAAATCCTCAGCGAACATGGTGGCTTTCTTGCGTACCTCCACCGTTTTAATCTTGCAGATAATTTGTGAAGAGCGCTTCGAGCTCGCAAAAGTCCTCCGCGTCAGTCCCACACCAGAAAACCTTGTAATGCAAATGCTGAACTCGAAAGAGAAATGGGAAGCAGTAAAACAGTTTGCAGCAAGGATATTAATAAAACTGCAACACTTAGAATGGGAGCGCAAAGCGGAGCCAAGCGAATGCGACCGATTTAGAATACTAGATGCGTCGCCCAAAGAAGCCATTGTGAACCAGATCTCCTGAGAAAAAAAGATGCTATATGGACATGGGTTTTTTTAAGAATATCTGAACAAAAAGGGGAAACAGGAAACAACTGAATGCATCGTCGGAGATGCACCTATTGACGATAAGGATCACACATTCTTCAAATGTGAGAGATGAAAATTAGATCGCAAGGCCATCGAAGGCGCGCCAAGCAGCTTGACATCTACAGAGGTGCTTAACCAACAAGCTAATCTGAACCTATCTATCCAATAAGAAGATGACCCGATAGCATGATGTTGGCTCCAAAACTGGCGATCCTGGACGGAGGGAAAGTAGAAGAGGCAGTCTTTATCAGAACGCGTATTTGGATCTTTTCTGTCTTCAATGAAATGCTACCGTAGTTCCGGGGCAGGAGCGGAAGAGGAGGAATTGGTTTAGTGGCACACAACCCAATGCTGCAGACGACGCTCGCTGTAATCACTTTTTAATCCGTGAGGTAGGGCCACAAAATAAAAACAAAAAAAAAAAAACTGTGTAAAAATTTAAATTAAACTTAAGCTTTTGACTGTGTATTCATGAATTTAAAGCATTTTATCTTTTAATTACCCTTTTTAGTCTCAAACTAAAGGTTGGACTAGCATTTTTTTGCCTATTTTGAACTGGTATGAGACTGGCAATTTTCCGATCGAAATCTGAATCAAATTGACAACTCGTGGAACATCGCCGTTCATAAAAATACCAGTCGCTTGTATGGAAAATAGTCAGGTTGCCCACTAGTTGGGTCAGCCGCTCATACTAGTTGTGAAGTAGTTTTCAACTAGTACAGTTGATTACAGGATATACAACTATATGTAGGTGTATGTGCATGCATATGTGTATGTGTAAGAAGTGAGCATTTTGCCGAGCAGTGTACTTATGTTCAGTTGCCGCATTGTACCGTTGCTTTACGCTGCGTTCGCACAACTTTTTAATTTGTATTGCCGAACTTTTTTCGCTGCTTAGTGACTTGTCTGCTTTGGTGCTGCTGCTTCCACTTTTGATTCTAGAACTGTTGTAGTTCTGGTCTACTGCACGCCTCTCATGCCGCCGATGTCAGTTTTGTTGTGTTTTAAGAGATTTGTATCTTCTTTATTGTGTTTTGTTTTTTGTTTTATTTTTGTTTTCGCATTTCCCTATCTTCTATCTCCATATCCTTTAGGAGGCTCTTTGTGACTTTTTTCCTTGATATTTAGCGCCGTTTGGGAGTATTTCGTTTAAGTGCTTACTTGACTGGCGTCGTTTTCATTAACGCTCGACTAGCCTGATTGTTCAGTGGAATTTTTTCGCTTTTTTTCGCTTTTTTTTCAATTTCAGTTTCCTAACCCTTTTTGCACGGTGTTAAATGACTCCATTTTATATGTACAAATGCATATATGTATGTGTGTATGTGTATTTGTGTATGTATGCGCATACGTAACTTTGCTTCCCTTTTGCATCGACTTTTCCATGCTTCATTGTTTTTATTCGCCTCTTTGGCGAATCTTGTTGCCTTAATGTGTTGGCTTAATTTGGTGTCGAGATAAAGTGTTGCTGACCATTTTGGTAATTGTTTGCATGCCCTCCACACTCTTTGAGAAACTTTTATCACTTACGAGTAATTTCATGTTTTTTTTTTTGCAGAATTTTCGTATTTCGCTCTTCCTTTGCCTCCTCGTTGCATACAAAAAAGGACTTAGAGAGTGGATAGAGTTGGGGTGGAATTACATACTTTGCTTTGCTTTAATTAATTTTTCTAATGCTAGAAATAATTATTTGTAAACTTATACGAAATCGAATTTGTTTGTGTAGAGGGGCTGCCGAATTACTAATCCGAACTTGCCCTAATACCTGGGAATGCGGGTATGCTCTTTGTATGTGAGAAAAAGCGGGATACCCCAGGGGTGAATTAAAAAAGAAATCAACGAAATTTTGTAGTCACTTGAGATTTGATAAGATAAGATTAAAATTCAATGGGCTATAAAACTGCGTACCCAGGAAATATCTATAATTTCCGATTAAAAAGGTGAAAGTTTCGATCAAATTTTGAAATATCTTGAGAAATTGTGAAGTTTGAAAGTTTCCATTGTATGGTAAAATGGTAGTGTGTTTATAATTTTCCGACGGGTTGTACATAGGAAAAAATCTTGGAGGTACAAATTAATAGTGATTAGGGTAGTATCTTCTACTTCTCAATTGGCGCGATAACCGCTTACGCGATTTTGGCCCAGTTTAACCGGCGCCAGGTGGAAGCACCAAGTGATGCCAAGTCTTTCTCCACCTGATCTTTCTAACGTAGAGGAGGTCTTTTTCTTCCTCTGGTACAACCAGTTTGTGGTACCAACTTTCACAGCCGGAGCGTTTTTATCCATGCGGTGGACTATACTCAACCAACGAAGCCACTAGATCTTTAATCGCTGCGCTATGTCAAACATCTTCCGCAGAATTTTTCTCTCAAATACTCCAAAGGCCGCCTCACCGGATGTTGTCAACGTTAAGTCTTCTGCTCCATACAATAGGGCGGGCACGATGAGAGCCTTATAAATAGTTAGTTTTGTTCATGGAGAGAGGACTTTACTACTCAATTGCCTACTTAGTCTAAGGTAACACTTGTTAGCAAAATAGGTTCTATGTTGGATTTCTAGCAGCTTCTGGGCACCAAAGTATCTTATTAGAATCATCCGAAACTACTTAAACCAGAGAGTACTGCAGTATGATACAGAGGAGGGCCCAAAGAGCTACAGCGTGTCAGGTGGTGTACCGCAAGGATCTGTTCTTGCACCAACCCGATGGAACGCTAAGTATGACGTCATTCTTAAAATCGAAATGCCCGCTAATACAACCATAGTGGGATGCGCCGACGATATCGCACTGGTAGTGATTAAGAAGCACATAGATAGATTGCAACATATATGTAATGGTGCCATAACAAGAATACAAAGGTGGTTGAATAACGCCAGCCTGGAACTAGCTGCCCAAAAAAACAGAACTGGTACTGATCAGCAGGAGCAAGCAGAAAGAAAAGCTGTCAATATCAGTTGGTGGGCACAATATAGAAACCCAGAACATTCTACCTCTATAGCTGACTGGCAATCAAAGTGGGAAAGTAGCTATTAAGTGGACACGGATATTTCCAAAAATATCTGCATCGCATAGACTTAGCTGGTAGTCCTTATTTTCCAGAATGCTTGGAGGAAGAGGAGACGGTCGAACATGTGGCTTTCTATTGTACCAGGTTCGTTAAGGAACACGATGACCTAGCAAGAACAACTGGTGTGTTTCTGACGTCCAATAACCTAGTTCCACAAATGCTTGAGTCGAATGAAAAATGGCGGACAGTGCAAGTTTTTGCAGCTCGAATTATCGTGGAACTTCGCAACATTGATTGGAACGCGGCAGCAAGACGAACAGTAGACGAATATAACTTACGATTGAGCTTATTGCTCACGACGGCCTCCATCAATGTTAACGCGGGTTCCTAGATAAAGGAAGTCTTTTACAACCTCAATCGAAGTATACTTATTGCCAAATCAATTGTACAAAATTTGCTTTGCAGCCCATTTTTGAAGTTATAGATGTGCCGACCTTATCAATTTGAAATGCAGAACTTTTCTTACCGAATAGGTTACTGTTTCTGGTCAGAATAGACAAATTATATTTTATCCCCACAAAGAATCCTCTCCCAACTGTTTTGGATTGTCATTTTTAACGACCTACTGTAAGTAACAGTATGAGAAAAACATGAACTTTGCTACTACCAATGCAAATGCGGTGGCAATATTTGTCAAAGAAAAATTTTGGGTACTCAGTGCCATGGCTAATTAAATAGCTGCGAGACTCACTCAGAGAGCGCACCCAGGAACTTGTTTGAGTAGTTGGCAACATTGCCAATCCCTGAGCAGCTTTAATAGCTGATGTGCGAATTGGCGAGCTACCAGAAATAAGATGCCAAAAATAACTGATGAAAAGATTTGGTTTGTTTACATTAGTGGAAGAATGTTACGGTTTACATATTTTGCAGGAATTGATGCCCGAAAAAGAGGAAAAATAAAAAGGAAGCAGGAGAATAAATATTAAAGCTACGTAGTGCGATGCTGGTATTTAAGGCTATTAAGTTATATTGTAATACTGTTGGTTTAGTAAGAAAAATAATTAATTTTTTTTATTTTTTATTTGTATTAATTTTTTATTTAATTTTTGTTTTTTTTTATTTGCCTTAATTTATTCCGCTATTTTTTTATTATCCACTTTTTATGTTGTATCCAAAAATTGCAACACTTCCTATATTACATTTGTATTTTTGCTTTAAAGTTTTATTTGTATAAAATTTTTTTGTATGTATATTTAGTTTTTTACCTTTTTTCAATTTTATTTTTACTTTTTATTTTTTTTTGCTTTATTTTCACTTTTTAAATTTTTATTTTTTTTATGCATTTGTAGCTTCAGTTTTTTTTTGTTGCTTTAGCTTATTTCTTTATTTGTTTTAATTTCTTCATTTTTATGATGTTTTTTTAGTTTTATTTTATTTTTATTTTTTTATTTATTTTCATTCTTATTATTTTGCTTTAAGTTATTCTGCTATTTGTTTTCGTTACCCACTTTTTTTTAAATTTTTTTTTTTTATTTTCATTTTTTATTTTTATTTTTTTAATTTTGTTCTTTTATTTGTTTTTCTTTATTTCTTTTATTTTCTTTTTCTCAAGTTTTTTCAAATTTAGTCTTCTATTTTTATTTTTATTCTTATTATTTCACTTTAACTTATTGCGTTATTTGCTTTTATTACCCACTTTTAAGTTATATCCAAAAATAGCCATATTTTCTATATTGTATTTGTATTTTTATTTTCAGTTCTTAATTTTTATATTTTTGTTTCCTTTTATTTTCTTTATTTTTTTAATATTTTTTTAAATTTTATAAATTTTTTTGGGTTTAATTTATTTCGTTCTTTGTTCTTATATTTTTCATTTTTAATTCGTTCTGTTTACCATTTTATTTTTTACTATTTATTTTTACTTTAAATTATTCTTTTATTTGTGTCTATTACCCACTTTTTAAGTTATTTCCAGAAATTGCCATATTTTCTATATTGTATTTGTATTTTTATTTTTATTTTTTTCATAATTTTTTTCCGGTTTATTTTTACTTTTTATTTTTGTTTTATTTTCATGTTTTTTATTTTTCATTAATTCTTTCTTTCATTTTATCTTTCTACTATGTACTTACTTTCATTTTTTTTATTTTTTTATATATGTATTGTATATATATTTTTTTATAATTTTTTTGGCTTTTATTTAATTCGTTATTTGCTTTTTTGTTTCAGTCTTATCTATTTTGTTTTTCATTTGAATTTTTTTTTCATTTTATTTTTTACTATTTATTTTTATTTTCTTTATTTAAATTTTATACATATATTTATTTTTTAATTTAGTTTTTTTCTGCTCAATTCATTCTGTTATTTGTGTTTATTACTCACTTTTTATGTTACATCCAAAATTGCAAAATTTTCTTTATTGCTATACTCGGTAGTAGTTTCATTAACCATTACTGGTGTGGAAACTGCAAAATTGAAAATTTTTTATTTAAAACATACCCCGTTAATGACTCTTCCAGTGTAGTAGTAAAAAATAAAATAAATAAATAATTGACCCGCTCACTTCTGTTAGATGTTTGGTCAAGCTCCTTCTCCTATTTGTGGCGTGCATCTTGTTGTTGTTCCACAAATTGAAAGCTCTACAGTTTCAAGCCGACTACGAACGGCAGATGGTTTTTTAAAGAGTAGATGTTTCATGGCAGAAATACAGTCGGAGGTTTGCCATTACCTGCCGGGGGGTGATCGGTATTAGAAACAATTTTGTCTTTCATTTTGGTGTTTCATGCACGGACATTCAAATCATTTGGCCACAGTGACCATGCACTGTTTATTCTGTCTGCCCTTCTGATATTATAAGCTGAAACTCGCATGATCTATGGGTTTGTTGGATACCAAAAATGAACCTCCACTCAAAATTTGTTTGATGCGGAACAAAATTTTGCCTATTAAGTTGTTTTCTTATATTCTCAGCAAGAACTTGAAGGTAGTCAAGTTGACCTATTGTTTGATCTGCATGTTTAGTTTATGTAGCAGTTTCTCCAAGTTCTATATAAAATCTCACAACAATATCTGCACTGGTTTCTGGTCGAAAAAAGTAAACGACTCCAATGCTAACGAATGCTATGGTAAAGCTGATTTGCTTACGAAAGCGAGAGATAATGGGTTCGAAATAGCAGGCGTATGGGTACTTTTTTATATGAGAGTGTATCTCGTTGTCTGATAGCCGCACGTCGTTTACACAGCAGAATTTTCAAGAAATTTAATTAAGTCAACTAGTTTCTTGAGAATTTGTTTTATCATTTGTTTATGATTTCTATTAGAGAATATATTTTATGTTTCGAATGATCTAGGAGAATTGGTGGATAAACTCAGAGTAGTGAAAGTTTTGGCTAATTGGAGGTTTTCGAAAAGCAAAACTTGTAGGATACTCGTTTAGTGGAAGTTACATGCACTGGATTAGTAGAACCGCCTTAGAATTGCTCACAGGTGATCATCTCACCAGATATGTTCGATTGCCTTCCGTGTCTGAACGCATTTTTTATATATTCTCTGCATTGGCTGGATCTACAACAAAATTGTTGACACAAGTATAGCTAAGCTATGACTGTTAGGAGTGTCTGGAATGTTTACCAAAAACCTCTTCGCATTCATTAGGAAGGGTGAAGGTGCTTTCGATTTTTGGAATTAAAAATGTGATATCGTGTTACAAAAATTCTGCTGGCTTCCTAAGTCCCTCTCTTCATATGGCATCATATATTTTACCCATCCATCTATTTATGACGTTATCAGCCAAAAAAAGTTAAAAATTAAATATATTGAGATTCGTACCAGAAGTGGTGACACATTTAGAAAATTTACATCTTTTTATGGTAAAACAAAAGCAGAAATATTTACCATCATAATTAGCTTATTGGGATTAATGAATACGAACTTCTGTCAATGGCGCAAGTCGGATCCGTGCTGAGATAAATGATTGTCAATTAAAAAAAACTTTGTTAAATAAAATGACTCAACATTTAAGAGAAGAAATTAATAAACTAAAAAACGTATCCTTCAATCACTATGTACAGGAACTAACAGCGGAAAAAAGTACTGACTACTCCCTATGGAAATCTACAAAATACCTTAAAAGACCAACTATACAAAACCCTCCAATTAAAAAACCCAATGGCTTGTGGGCTAAGAGTGATATTGAAAAAACGGAAGTCTTTGCTGATCACTTAGAAAAAACATTTAAGCCTCATGAAGCACATCATGCACCATTGCTTACAGATATTCATCAAGCTGAAAACCAGTTCTGTTTGTCTTCGCCTGCAGAGATAAAGCGTGAAATAAAACTCCTGAAACCTAAAAAAGCACCCGGCTTCGATCTTATCACCGCTGAAACCTTAAATAATATTCCGCAAAAAACATTGATTAGGCTAACAAAAATTATAAATGCATGCCTTAAGCTAAAATATGTGCCAACGTACTGGAAAATTTCAGAGGTAATAATGATACCAAAACCTGGCAAAAGTCCTCACGAAGTGTCATCATACCGTCCAATCTCCTTGCTACCTATAATGTCCAAACTACTCGAAAAAATAATTCTGCAGCGGTTAAAGCCTTTGATTGAAAACAAACGCCTTATTCCTATGCACCAGTTCGGATTTCGAGCAAAGCACTCAACAATCGAGCAAGTGCATAGGATCACAAATGTGATAGAAGAAGCAATTGAAAAGAAAAAAGTGTGCTCTTCCATATTTCTCGATGTTGCTCAGGCCTTCGACAAAGTATGGCATGACGGACTACTCCATAAAATTAAAATCTTGCTTCCAAAGGAGTTTTCGGACCTATTTACTTCATATCTAAATAACAGATATTTCAGGATCAAGTGCGATAGCTCTTATTCAAGCCTAAAGCGAATTAAAGCCGGGGTTCCACAAGGCAGTATCCTTGGCCCTATACTTTACGTGCTTTTCACATCTGACCTGCCGGTCTCTGAGACTAGCACTATAGCTACCTTTGCTGACGATACGTGCATTTTAGCAATTGGAGATGATGAGACACAGTCCTCTCGCAAACTTCAAGAAGATGTTAACAAAATCACCGAATGGACTACAAAGTGGCGTATAAAACTTAATGAAGCCAAGTCACTTCATGTGGATTTTACAAACAAAAAAATTCAATATAATCCCGTATATATTTCTGGCACGAAAATCCCTTACTCCAATACGGCGAAGTACTTAGGGATGACGCTTGATGCCAAACTATGCTGGAAAGAGCACGTTAAAATAAAACACGTGGAATTAATCCTCAAAATGCAAAAATTAAACTGGCTTACTGGAAGGAGGTCTCCTCTTTCCATACAAAATAAACTTTTAATTTATAAACAAGTATTTAAACCTGTGTGGACTTATGGTATACAACTATGGGGCTGTGCCAAACAAACTCATATCGAAAAAATACAACGATTTCAAAACAAGTTCTTAAAGAACGCAGTAAACGCGCCATGGTATGTGAGGAACACTGATTTACATCGTGACCTAAAGATGTCATTAGTATCAGAAGTTGTCAAACATTACGCTGTAGCTCATGCCGAAAGACTCGAAAAACATACTAACCCGGAGGCTCGGCGACTTGCCAATTTAGATGACCAATGCCGGAGACTTAAACGAAAAAAACCAAATGATCTTGTTCCAGAAATTTTGATGACTGACAAATATATGTAAATTTCTGTCAGCTGTCTTCCAGTTATATACGTGTTTCCTGTAAATACTGTTGAATTTAATAAAATAATATTACTTGATAGTTGAGAACTAGGTGTAATAGAATGAAATGTATTTAAATATTTATAACGTTTCAATAAAAAAAAAAAAAAAAAAAAAAAAAAAAAAAAAAAATTAAAGCGCGTTCAGTTTCTTACTTTTATCTCAAACAAGTTTTCACTTTCAGCTCCAATTCTAAATTCAATTTCGGTACTTAGTAATGCGGAATTTTTTAGGTGAAACAATTTTGAGTTATGTGTTACACAACAACTACATAAATGCAAAAGTATGCAAGCGCAAAAACTCCAAGTGCCGAAACCTACACTGCTGGTGGAGCCCAAATATGCTGACATTATAAATTACTGAAAATAAATTGAAAAATGCAGAAGTCAAAATGAGAAAACAAGTAATAAATAAAAACTAGAAATAATAAATAAATAAAAAATATGAAGATTGATTTTGGTGATAAGCAAAGAGTTGAACGCGTGAGAATCATTTTGAGCCACGAAGATAACTGTGTGGTGTTGGTTTTTGTTCAATGGCATTACTTTGACTGGCTTTTAGAATTAATTCTGATTGAACATTAAAATTCATATTTGTGAATTGCGAAAATATACATACATGCACACATATAATGGGTGCCTTTTAGACGTAAAGAAGTTTTAATAGGGGCATCTATCAAGCCAGCTGTGTTTTTGACATTTCATGCCAATATTAACAACTTTTAAAAATAGTTAAAAATTTACTTCAGAAACCAGGGTTTAGGAAAAATAATGTTTCACAACTCTTCTACCGTAAAATTTAATTCAGCGATGTAGCTCATTTCTCGCTTAGTGGCAAATTTTCGAAGGTCAAATGAATTGTCCACCAAGCTTATGTGAATTAATTTCTATGGACTTGCGCTATATATGTGTCAGGTAACTGGTCTTCTCGTCTTGGACAATATGTCAGGGTTGACAACCAACAATTCGAAGTTGTGAAGGACTTTGTCTACCTTGGGAGTATTAATAACAGAATAACTCTTGCCAACAGATGTTACTTTGGGCTCAGTAGGCAACTGAGAAGTAGAGCTCTCTCTCGAAGGACTAAACTGGCACTCTACAAAATGCTCATCATTCCCGTCCTAATGGCGCAGAAGCATGTACGATGTGAACAGCGGATGAAAAAGTTTTGGGAGCATTCGAGAGAAAAATTCTACGTAAGATCTTTGGCCGCCTACGCGTTAATGAGTAGTGCCGCTTACGGTGGAGCAGCGAGTTGTTTGAACTACAGGGTGACAGACGGGAATCTGACGTTTTTGGGATGGCTAGTACTCTGCCGGTGAGAGGAGTAGGGAGGCGAACTACAAGTTAGTCATCTCGCCATTCGATGCCGTTTCAGTAGCTATGGAGCGGTGGACGGTTGAACATCGCATGTTTGCGTATGACGCATTTGTGCAGAATGGCGGGTCTGTTATTACCGTGCAGCGACTTTTTCGTGTGCGTTTCAATCGTGGGCGTCGTGGAACCGTTCCAAGCCGCAACACGATTCTCAGTTGGGTTCATAATCTACGAACAACAGGATCTATTGTGAAAAAGAAGCCACCAGGTCCGTCTAAGACAGCAAGAACACCAGACAACATCGAGCGTGTGAGAGCCGCGCTGACTCGTAGCCCTGGGCGCTCTGCACGTAAACACGCGCACGAATTAAGAATGAGCCGTGAATCTCTGCGAAAAATTTTACAGAAAGACTTAAAATTTCACCCTTACAAGATGTGTGTTGCTCAGAAGCTTGAGGAAAGAGATTATGCGCAGCGGCAGGAGTTTGCTTTTCGAATGCAAGTGCTTTTGGAAGACAATGAGAATGCAGTTATTATCATTCAGGAGGATGGGCACCACTTACCCGACGTAATTTTTCACAAATAATATTCATCTTCAAATGGCATGTCATGACAAAGAATTTTGTATATTAAAATAAAATATTTCATTTAAAATAACTGTGTACTGTTCATTTCAAAAACGTCAGACTCCCATCGGTCACCCTGTATATAGGGACCTGGACATAGTTAAGCGTGTAAAAATACAGCGGCTATGCTGGCTTGGCCATGTCTCCCGTATGAAAGAAGACACTCCAGTAAGGGGAATTTACGACACGACACCCCAAAAAGGAAGACGTGGAAGAGGAAGACCACATCTTCGTTGGAAAGACCAAGTGCTGCAGGACCTGTCTTCACTCGAGATTTCCAATTTGCACCAACGAGCGCATCACTCAGCTGCCACTGGTTATCGTATGGCGTTTTATGCGTCTTTTAGAAGAGTTTCTTTTTGATAGTAGGTACAAAAATGCACTAGAAACTCCCTTTAGGTCGAGTGCAAGTGTGGTAGAGCTTTAATTAGCGAGTTTTTGTGAACAAACATCAATAAATAAAGGCTTAGTCGATCTTTTTTGTCGCTAGTTTGGCGCGTCATGTGTGATTTGAGCGCAAAGTTCCGCAATAGTGACAGTAGCAATCTTGCTCCTCGGAGCTGGAAGTTTTTTTTGATCATATCATAAGGACAAGGGTCGTTAATAGTCTTGAAAAATCGAGCTGCGTAGCTGCGTTATGGCGAAAACAGTCGAGCAATAGCCATGAATGAAATCCCATTCCATAAACTCTGGTAAAAAAAGTTAAGATTTTGAAAAAAATATAACTCCTGTTTGTTTTATGGTTATCTGCTTTATTTTCTTGGATTTTATTTTATTCTAGGTCACTTTATTGGTCTATTTTTTATGGAGCTGATTAAACCTGCCATTATGTACATATGCTCGGCACAGCAGGTAAGCTCCTTGAAAAACTGATCAAGCCTCGTCTGGCCACAGCCATAGATAGCGGCGGAGGCCTATCAGCAAGACAGCACGGCTTTAGACTCGAAAAGTCTACAATAGGGGCAATCAAAACTGCCATAAAAAGAGTAGGAGCAGCGCAACAGGGCAGTCGACCTTCCCACCTTAAATGTAAGGAACGCTTTTAATAGCGTAAGTAGGTGGACATATGAGCCGCCTTAGAGCTAAGGTTCAAAATTTCATCATAACTATGGCGCATAATGAGGAATCACTTGCAAGACCACTAACTCGTCCATCAAATCATAAGAACTCGCTATAGGACGTTGTATAGACGACACATTCGGAGCTGCACAAGGATCAGTTCTCGGTCTCCACTTGTGGAACATTAGTTATGACAAATGCGCTAGCGGTGTAAGTTCCTAGCATCGATGCAACGAACAGCTCTGAGAGTTATGTCTCTTTACCGTACAGGATCAGAGCTAGCTGTTTAAGTAATAAACGGTTCAATACCGCTAAATTTATTAGCATTTGAGAATAAAAAGTTGTATTTAAGAACGAAAGGATGGAAGAAGGAGTAACTATACACGCGGCGCACGAAATAAAGGATGAAACGATAAGACTATGGTTAGACCGCTGAAGAAACGAAACATGTGCCAGATGGACGGCTAGGCTAATAAAAGGCGTCGCTATATGCTACAGCAGTAACTTCGGTGAAGTCAATTTTTATACAAACCAAATGCTTTCGGGGCACTGGTATTTCCAGAAATTACTGTTTAAATAGAGAAATGCGAACACCTAAAATGCATATGCGGCGATGCCGCCGAAGACGACACAGAACACACTTTTTCCCAAAGCAGGTGTTTGGAAAAAGAACGTCAAACGGTGGAGTCGGTCACGTAACTACTGAAAATGATGATAAGTAGGGAGGAAACGTAGGAAACCATCAGTGGTTTCGCAGGAAAAATGCAGATGAAACTGCGGTACCTGGACGCAGGGACACAAGCATGGAACTGTAAATGAGGAAGATGGAACGCCACACTGAAGTAATGCGAAAGCGGTTCAAGGGTAGGCGACGGCTCCAAACGAGGGGAGTTTTTTGTCTCATACCATTGCCTCGGCGGCAGTTTTGATGATGCATTAGGCATTTTCAACCTCCTCATCCGCAAGAACGAAAAAAAAAATAAAAATAAAAAAAACCTTTTAATCAGCATTTTTGTTTTTTATTATTATTTGAGTTTTCTAATCTCTTTTTTGTTTTAATTTATTTTGTAACTAATTTTTTAAAGTAATATTTCCTTCTATTTTTTTAAATTTTATTTGAGTTTTCTTATATTAGTTTTTGTTGGATTTTATTTTGTTACTAATTTTTTTTTAATATATTTCCTTCTATTTTTTTAAATTTTATTTAAATTTTCTAATCTTAATTTTTTATTGCATTTTATTTTTTAATTAATTTTTTTAAATTGTATTTCCTTCTATTTTATAAATTTTATTTTTATTATTACCTTTAATTTAATTTTGTTATAGTTTGATTAGTTATAATTCCTCTTTATTTATTTTCTTTATGCTATTTTTTTTAAGTTTTTTATTTTACATTTTCTTATTATTGTACTTTATTTTATTTTAATTTACTTTATTATGAGTTAACTTTTTCTTACTCGGACTTAAAACAAAAAATTTAAAGGAGTTACGAAAGAATTACAATTCTTTTTGATTTATTTTCTTTATTCTCTTTTTTTTAATTTTAATTCAATTATCTGTTTTATTTTATTATAGTTCGTTTCATTTTATATTCTTTATTTTATTTATTTAAATTTTTTAAAAATTATTTTTCTAATATCATTAATTTGTTTCATTACATTTGATTTAATCTCAAACTATTTTTTTACTTGATATTATTTGACTTAATTTAATTTTATATCATTTTATTTTATTTCATAAATTTTTTTATTTCAGTTTATTTAATTTTATTAAAATTTTACTTAATTTCTTTCATGTTATTTTATTATTTTATTGAAATAAAAAATAACTTTCATAATATTTAAACCACCCTTTATGTATAGATAGAGACAGCTAACCACAATAATTAGACAATTAAAATAATCAACAAGAAATCGACACCAACAAACAGCATTAGCAACAGCTTCAAGAGCCGAAAATAAACAAAATACTCAAGCGAAATTACTGACATCCAAAAACAGACCGAGATAAAGCGCCTTGACACTGGCTAAGCAATTAATCAATTTGACTGCACAATAATTAATCAATTTTGCAAATTTGCTGTCAGCATTCGGCTTTCGCATTGGTATTCAATAAAGATAGTACAGGGTCTCTCAAGTTAGAATTTTGCAAATTGGAAAATGAAAAAATTAACTGAAATGACTTCGATTGCAATCCACTACGAAATTAATGGATCTGTGCAAATTCGCATAAATGTGGATATTTGCGGTTTTTGTTATAGTCAGACAGAACTCGGAATGAAACATTTAATCGAAGAAGACCTGAATGCAGCATTGCCCTTATCGCTTACCTTACCGATTACTACCATAGCAAAAACAATAAACTATCACAATAAAAAAAAAATAATGAACTCCCATTCAAAATAAGTCTTTCGTTTGAATTTGAAAAAAAAGAACACTCGAACTTGAAGGACCCTGTACATACTCCTCCAGAATTGGCGTAAATGGCTTACCATGCCGGAAAGGTGTTTTGATTTCAATATCCGTAATTCCTGCATTCCCATTTAAGGTATGATTTTGTAACTTAGTAAACTGATAAAATTTGTGCTGCTTTATTTGCTCATTTAAATTTTTGAATCGATGTGAAGTCTTGTTAACAAAAACGCCTTGCCGCTGGGTTACAAAACGTGCCCAGAGCAAAAGAAATATTTGCCGGGTGAATTGCCTGTTTCGGGAGGCCATCGGTTGTTATTAAGCAGACAAAGAGGCTGTCCGCCTTGTTAGCCTCATAAGAGGGCTGGCCGTTACGCAGGTTTGGTTCCATTTAGCCGTCTCGTGGCTCTAATGTCAAACGGCGTGCAAATTTTTAGTTCTTGACGTCAATTGCCTATTAGAATATTATTAACTTTGCTTTGCCTTATTAATAGCTAATAAGCTGCTGACTTTAATGTTTTTAGTATTGTTGTTGCTTGTTTTTTTATTTCCTTACTTTATTTTGCTTCTGAGGCGTTGGCTTAACGAAATGTTGTATGGGATTTTATGTTTTACTCACCAAGAATTTTTAAATATACAAGATTTTGGCTGTTGAAAACTAATTGAGACTTTGCATAATTAAATTGGGTGTATAATAGATTATCAAAGGTTTTCAGCAAGAGGAATTATTTTAGAAATATTGAATATGTATGAAGCGTAAAGCTGGAAGATTTTCTACCTGCACGACGAGTTTGTTTAATGGAAGTTGAATTAAGTTTAAGTAATAAATATTTTAATTTATTTATGTAATAGCAGCGAAAATGCATACTTCTACATAGGAGCATCCGTTGCATTGGTCCATTGTGTGGTGCGGGAGGGCAGATATATTTTATTCTCACTAGAATCGGCCATGGTCGAAACAGGACCTAAGCCGGAGATGAAAGCATAAGTTACAGGGTTCAGACTTCCTAAAACGATTAGCTAAGAAGTTAAAAGGATAAATAACGTCCCTTAAGCACCGGATACTATTTATTTATTTGCTTATTTATTTATTTACGAGGGATGCCTTTTATATTTTGGGCCTTTGCAAAACTTCGTGTGATGAGCTTTAATTTGATATTTTCATCGAAAAGTTTGGTATTTTTTAGCACAAACTTACTTATAACGCTTCCACCTACGAGCTTCATTTGTTCTTTTTTCAGTGAGTTGAAATATTCATTTCGTGCGGTGTTTTATTACGATTCTCGATGTGGATTAACGAGACAGGAGTGTAATGATTAACTTACTTCAACACGTACAATGAGTTCCTACGTAGCCGTGGACCCCTACATGATGAATTTCGTGAAGGTCGTCCAAAAACTGTTTTATTTGAAATCTGTGTTTTGACCTTTACGCGCTGCATTGCTTGTCTGTTTATATACTGCATCCTTTATCACAATGTTTCCTTGGAAGGAAAATGAAATAACTATCTATACAGATGGCTCGCAATTAGATAATAAAGTAGGTGGAGGGGTCTACTCAGAAAAACTGAAGATATAGCAATAATTCCGCCTACCCCATCGGGGTAGCAAGTCCCTGCTATTAAGGAAGAATTTACAGCGATACATTCAAGAGTATTATCTACCAAGAAAGTCGTAATTTTTTCAGACAGCCAGGCAGGAATAAAAGCGCTAAAGTATTACAATGCAAATCTCGTTTGGTTGGCAGATCATAGAAATATATGTAGCAGGAAAATGCATAGCAGATGAACTTGCCAGTATAGGTACAATCCAAATGATACCCATGCCCATAGCCACTTGCAAATTATTGGGTTGGGGAATAAGTTCATAGTTTGTTTGCTGTTTGGCAAAGGGTAATTATTCATTCGATAGACCTCTTTCTGCTCCACAAAACTATGTTAATAGCATTTTTGAGTCAATTAATTTTTAGTTTTGAGGCTTAGAAAAGGAATACCCAGGCTGCAAAATTCAACAATTTCGCCACCAGCTCTTCCTTGCTTTTCATCGCGGTCAAAAGGAAGAAATACACTCGGAGGTTTGCCATTTCCTGGCGACGGGCGACTACTATTAGAAAAAACTTTCTCTATTATTTGCTGTCTTATGCACGGAGATTCGAGCCTACGCACTCCCGAAATGGTAGTCACGCGCCAAATTATTTGGCTATGGCGGCTTAGCGTGAACGTTTTCGTCGATTTCGAATCAAGTTTTCTAATATTTCCGATGGAATATTAACCCACTGGCGCCGCATCTATAAGAAAAAACGGCTCCATGTTTCAGTGGCTGCCTTTTGGTATCTTGAAGACCAAAATCGACTGCAAATGTTTGATCGTATTTGAATCTGGCGAGTGAGTTGACCAGTCAGTTTTTCGATGGCGTTTTTTTCTAAAAAGCTAGTAGCAAAGTGGTAGGTATTTTCGTTGGTCGTATGTTATGAACGACCCCAAATGCATTTTATTTGAGCTTGTTGCTAAATTTTCGCTAAGAACATCGATCAAAGCAGTTACCGTCGTTCTTCCATCGATTTTTACCAAATTACCCACACCAAATTTTGAGAAACAGCCCCAAACCATTACAGACCTGCCTCCATGCTTTATCGTTGATTGCACGTACTTTGGTTTGAAGCAATCCGATGGTTTACACCACACCCAATTACGTTCTTTTGAGTTCTTCAGGTCGAATTTAGACTCATACGACCAAATTGCAATCTACTGTTTCGCAAACTGTTGTCTTTTTTTCTATTTGCGATGGAAGTCAGGTGTCGTTTTTTTCCGACAAAGTTTTTTAAGCCAAATGTTCATAGTTTTCTCTGCACTGCATTGGAGCAAACATCCAAATGCAAACTTTCGCTAAAACCCTCTGACGAAGTTTCAGAGTTTTCTGCAACTTTTTTGCTCATGAGGCGCTCAACGTGTATGGAAATTTTTGGTTTTTGACCCCTTCCGTACTAAGTCTTGCCTGCTTTCCTTTGCTTGAAGTTTTCAAAACTCTTTCTTCCTCCTCCAATCGAAATGGAATATTAGTCAGATATTTTTTTTTATAATTTAGCTTAAAGATCTAACAACTTTCACCCGCATAAGATTTCTATCTATTCCAGCACACAACAGTTGGGCTTCCATTTCAGTCTATACTTGCAAATTTAAAATTAAAATTTTAGATAATTTTTGATTTTACATACAAGTGTTTTTTTTTCATTTCATGCGTTCTCGCACTTTAAATGTTTGGAAATTCTCTTAACTCAATTAAGGCGCTTGCATAACTTGATTTGTTTGAAATTTTACTAATTTCTATATTTTTTTTAAGCTCTGCCTGCCAAATGTACATCATTTTTTATTGCCGCATTAATTATACTTACAAAAAAACTTTACAGTTAGTCTCAAACACATTTGGCTAATAGAACTTGTTTAACCGCTTTGATAGCCGGTTTGCCAACGTGCAAAGCAAATCGAAATCACTTCAAATTTTGATTGAAAACCATTGCATATGGAATTAAAATTTTTTTTCAACATCCAGATATGGAAGTTGAAACGAGATTTAAAATTTAAAACGTGTTGCAACCGACATATGAGAACAATACACCGACAACCGAACTGATGTTTACTGTTAGATGGTGATTTTTATTTGTGCAAAAACAAAGGCAATCCACAAGAAATTTGCAATGTTAATTATTTGTATGAAAATAAAACAAGAAAGTCAAAAAAAAAAAAAACAAAAAACAAAAATGGCATTAATAATATAATGATAATCATAAGACGATTTAAATACCAAAAACAAATTCGAAAAAAAATGTACAATAACAATTAACAAACACAAAATAATGAAGTCGTAATGTGATATTTATGAACTTTATTTATGAGCGATATAATCAAACTGCAATTACTTTGTTGCTAACAAAAACGTTAAAACATAACTGTACCAACATCTCATAAATATGAACGCGCATATGTTGCCAAACGCCGAACGCCCACCAGACATTTGCAATTGATTTTTAATTGCGCTGCTCTTGGCACTCGGCAATCTAGACAACTCGAACCAATTTATTTCCATTCTTTTTCCAAACTACTTAATACCTTATATTTAAGTATGTATGTATGTGTGTGTGTGTATATGCATCCTACATAAACAGAGATAACAAAATATAGCCGCCTTTGCACAAAATTGAAATCACACATTTTATACATAAACACAATTATGGGCAGAAAAATGGTAGACTCAAGATGACTAACACTGGCGTTGGCATAATTAAGGCCCACCGGCACAGTCTAGAATTTTCAAAAGCAAAGCGATTTTTTTTGATATTTTGAAAGTATAGGCCTTTAAGAATATACTGTCAAATTGGAAGGATATTCCCAGTATTTTCGATTCACAGCCGATGTATCAGGCAGAGTAAGATTCTTCGCGCAGCCACTCTCAAAGCTTTAAACTCACCATCAATGGGTATCGCCCTACTAGAATCATATTATTTCGTATTTTTGAAGTGAACGTTCTTAGGCGTCGATGGACGAACGAGAATGGAGAGTAAAATTTCACGGCCATGCAACGTTTAGGGCATTTTAGTGTAGAGGAAAAGGAGAGAGAAAAGAGAGAGAGAAAAGAGAGAGAGCTTATAGTATATATCTTAGATACACTTTAGGCTAGTTTTCCTGAGTTTTTTCTTGTGGTTGCTAATTTCTAGTGAGACATAACACTGTCTACCTTTTGGCGTTTGTTTATTGGTGCAAACTTGTAGGAAATATATTTTTGGTGTTATGTTCCCCTACTGTTTGGGGCGTTTTTTGGTCTCAATTTTACTCTACTTTTCTACTCCTACTTTTTGATACTTATTTCTGTTTTCTGGCTAGTGCTTGTGCGTACTATAAAGAGTTATCCATTCCGTCGTCGGATTTATTGGTATTGCCTTGCGATAATTTGTGCCGTTGCTGCGGTCCTGGAATCACTGCGTTTGTGCGGGTGATAAACGCTCGGAGTAGTGCGCGTTGTTGCCACGGTTTGTGTCTGGCGTTTACCTACACCGGTCGACCCTTCTCCGTTTTTTGTAAACTTTGTCTATTTGTATTCTCTGCAAATGTTGTGAATTTATTTAGATATATATTCTTTCTCTCTCTCTCTCCCGGGTCTCTCACTCTGCCTTTGTCTGCCTTGAAAGTTTCACTTCTGTTATGTGTACTACGCTACACGCATTTTTTTTTATTAATAAAACTGAAAATGCACGAAGTGTCAAATTCAAAACCGCGCCATTTTGTCAATTTTTTTATATTCTTGTTCGGGACATAGCTACAGTCATACTGATTGATAATTTTTTTGGTTATTGTGTTTCAGGTAAATAGAAGAGCCAAAATGGACAACACCGACCAGGTCCAATTTTTCGGGAGGGCCAATATCAGCGCCAATTTTTTAAATTATTAAAATTAAAGAAATTGTTTTTTTAATTTTTGTATGTAAATGAAGTTAAATAACGAGCCCAAAAAAATTTAAATAATGTTTTTAATTTTTTTATTGTAAAAAAAAATTCCTGAAAATACTCTAAATTTTCGAGCTCTAGACCACCGGAGGAAAGGATTTGAAAGAGATCAGGGAAATCCATGTCGCAGTGAGTTGCTAGAGTGAACGCATTTACTAAGCAATTAGAAAGTTGTCGAATGCAACCGTTCATGCATCGACCCCGTCAACAGTCTCCGAGTTATCGTTGAGTGGAGGGCCCCGCTTTATCTCGTTTTTATAGACTTCCAAAAAGCGTTCTATACGTCTCATTACGACGCTATTCGTAACGTCCTCGCGTGCAAAGAGGCCCCTTCGAAATTGATTCCTCTCGTCGAGGCACTTGAACACGGACGTAGGCTGCTGGATAATGCATGATAAACTTCTGGGTGACAAAATCAAAATATAAATAAATAAAGTCATACGACAAGTAAGAAGAACGTCTCGTCATCTGGAGGCGGTATTACGTGGGGACTGCAAAGACGCGTCAACTATTTATCTTGACATGGCAGCGAAGATTCAAGCAGTATGAGAAGCAGCTGTGAAAGCCGACCTGAAGATCAACATCCAGAAAGTCAAAGTCATGCGCATAACCACAGGAAATACTCAAAATTTCTCATTCGATGGTATCAATCTCGAAAATGTGCAATCTTTCTGCTTTTTAGGCAGCGTTATATCGGTCTCTGGATATTTGAGCGATTGTATCAAAAGCCGAATAAAGAAATTTGTAGCGGCATTTGTCTCTCTCCAAGCACACATTTCATGGCGCACAAAACTAAGATTTTTTACCTCCAATGTAAACCTGACTTCACTCTATAGTTGTAAAACGTGAAATGCGACGTCAGCTGACACAAGCTCATTACAAGTTTTTGTGAACGGATGACTTCGAAAAAAGCTCAAATAAGCTGGACAAATATTATCTCGAATGAAGACCCAACAGAAGTCAATACTTTTAGAGATCCGAAAGAGAAAGGAATGCTGGATTGGCGCACATTTTACGCAGAGGAAATGGGGACTTAACGAGGGCCGCCATTGACTGGAACCCGCAAGGAAGCCGCTGAGATGTGGAAGACCAGCGAATACCTGGAGACGGCTGCTGGTGTCAGAAACTCGCGCCATGCAGCTTAGCTGGAATGAAGTTAAGAGATTGGCGCAAAACAGACCCGGATGGAAGACATTCGTTGTGGCTCGATGTTCCACGCTGGAACTCTAGGAATTTATGATGATGATGAGTCCAACACTCAAGCATCCCCATAATATGCTATGCAAACGCTGCTGTTTTAATATCCAACTCAGAGGATGACCTACAACGTCTATTAGACAAATTGTTAGTCAATGCGAAAATATTTAATATAGAGCTATTAACTGAAAAGGCAAAGAGCCTAGTCATATCAAAAAATTTAATTAGGTGCAAGCTGTAAATAGGTCGAACTTTTGTTGAACAAGTGATGAAGTTCAAGTACCTCGGGGTGGAGATCTTCAGTGACTGTAGCATTATTAAGGAAGTGTGAGAAAGATGTGCTCAAGGAGGCAAGGTATCCAGATGCCTTTAGAACATAATATGGAGGAATAAGTACTTAAGAATGGAAGGTAAACGCCGAATATACAAATATGTGATAAGACCCATTCTGATGTATAGAGCAGAGGGACGAGCTGAAAATGCAAAAACAAAAAAAATACTACAGAAATGAAAATTCTACGACCCAGCGCACGAAAAACTCCAGTTTGCGTAAGAAATGAAGCAGTGAGGGAGGAAACGAAAGTTACTGCGATTGTTAAAGTTGTAAGGACTAGAAGAAGAACTTGGAATGACCATATAACAAGAGCGCCCAGTGATCGAATAACAAGTATTGCTAAAGATTCTAAACCAAACGGATGACGTGAACCGCGAATATCTCAAAAACAATGGCATGAAGGCCATAAATACGTCAATTGAAGACCCATAAAATCCTTTTTCATATTTTGTTTTTATTTTATTATATTGGAACTGTGATTTTGATGAATTTTATGTTTACTCCCGTAATGAAATGTAATTAATAGTGCGTGAAGAAAAAGCGACAAGACGCCTATAATAAGCGATAACGCAGAAGAGGAAGAATCACTCCAATAATTCTTAAAAAACTAAAAAAAAAAAATTAAAACATTTCACTGACAAGTGCAATTTTTGTGCTCAAAGCTGTACATGTAAATATATATGAATATATGAACACTAGGGCGGACCAAAACAAAAATTAAGGTGTACATTTAAAAAAGTATGAATATATGAACATTAGAGCGGAACAAAACCAAAATTATACTCTAAATTTGTTCAATGGCCAAGCAAATTATGCCCCTATATATATATATATTATATTTAAGTTTCACCCACTATCCAACTATCTTTTTTACAATTATATAAAAGTTCCTTAAACAATTAATAATAAAAACTACTATATAAATATTATACAATACAAAATTTACGGGTTTCTATAAAATATAATGAATTTTTTGTTAAAAAAAAATTTAAAACATTTCCGTGTCAAGTGCAATTTTTATGCTCAAATTGTACATATCACTAAATGAACTTTAGAAACAAAAATAAATATATATAATTATATGAATGAATATAAGAGCATTAGGGTGGACCAAAAAAAATTACATCCTATACATTTTCAAATGACACCAATTTTTTTATTTATTTACTTCATTTTTATTTAAGTTTTACACGTTAAATAAATAATGAAAAATTTTATAAAAATTATTTAACGAATTTTTATATTGACCCTTTAAAAATTAGTTTTAACAATTTTTTTCTCAATAAAGGGAAGGAAAAATAAAGGAAGACACTGAATAATATCAATTTTTAAATATTTTATATCAAATTTATTGGCTACTATAAAAGATAGTCAATTTTTTTAAACATCATTTTTAGATATATTAATTTTTTGGACATTTGTGAATATATATTTATATGTGACCCTTTAACTCCTATTTTGGAGCACAGGGCGTCAACCACTCCTCTTCACCAACGGACACGGTTTTGTGCTAGGGATCTTAGTTCCTGCTACGTTAATCCAAGAGACCTCATTTCAGCTTCTGTTGAGTGCCTCCGGGAACGTGCTCTGCCAATTCCTCTACTAAATTGTTGAAATAGATTCCAGCGCAGCGCTTGTTTAGCGATATTATCGTCATTTTTCCTTAGCGTGTGGCCAATCCATTGCCATTTCCTTTTTTTAATATCTGTAGAAAAGTCGAGTTTTTGGCACAAGCCAAAGAGAAAATTCGCAAAATCCGCAGCGATTTACAAACGATTTCAGGCGCTTCGTGATCTTCGCGTTTACTTTCCAGGTGGTGCAACTATATAATAGAATAGATTTGAAGTTCGAGTTGAAGATGCACGGCTTCGTGTGAAGGCTGATACTGTGGTTTTGCCACAATGCGGCGAGGATTCCAAAAGATGATTTAGCTTTGATAGTTCTATAATCGATATCCACTTCAGAACTGCTGTCCGCCGTGACCATGCAGCCAAGGTATCAGAATTTGTGAACGGTTTCGAACTGTTGTGCACCCACTATCAGTGGTTCCGATTTGGTGTCATTGAGATGCAGCGCTTTCGTTTTTCTCGACGTTGACTTTGCATGGCTTGTGCCAGCAATTAGAGGTCACAAGGCTTGTATGTGAGTAAAGAGATGTCAACAGCGTATGCTAGGTATCTGAGGAATATGTTGCTTATCTGCCACTGGATGCCCCTCTGTTGGTTTTGCGTTGCTAAAGGCAGCGCACAAGACGTCTTCGAAGGATGTAGCCTTGTCGTACACCACTTAGCACTTGAAAAGGGTCCGACAGTTTTTCTTTATGAAGGAAACAGGCGTGATTGTAGCTCTCCCTTAAAAGAGCAACCAGTTTTTCAGGGATACCTTTTCTCTCCAGCGCAGCCCAGATAGTCTCTTTCAAAGGCTTTTTTAAAGTCGATATACAGTAGATATAAATTCATCACGTAGCTCGATGATAATTCTAAGGGTACTTATTTGGTCTGCACAGGAGGAGCTTCTGAGAAAACCGGTCTGGCAAGAGCTAATAGTTGCATTTAGCTGGTGTCTTAGGCGGTTGAGAATTATAGGCGCAATAAGATTAGCTACTGCAGGGAGCACCTAAATGCCTCTCCAATTGTTGCGGTTTTTAAGGTCGCCTTTTTTGCTAGCTTAACTATAATTCTCTCTTTCCATTCTCGTGGAAAAGATTCTTGTTTCCAGGGAGCTATTATAATTGAAAATAGAATTACCGCGGAGAGGGCGATGTCATTTCTTTAGAGCTCTGCAGGTATACGTTCTATGCCGACAGCCTTGCTATTTGTGAAGGAAAATTAAAAGGGGTGATTAAATAGTTTCCATTTGTAAAAATTTTACACCAAATTTACAGTAAAGTTCAAATTTGCCGTTGTAACTCAATCGTAAATTTTAATGAAAAATATTTAATGAAAAAATGAAAATAAAAAAATGGATGCTCATAGGCCATAAAATAAATTTAGGGAGTAGTTTCAAGAGAAACAAATTTTATTTTGGGCCGCCCTAATGCACATGTGCATGTATTTTTGCACGTATTCGCTTGTTAAAATGTAGCAAATATTCGAAAAGAATCAAGAAGAGATTTAGGGAATTCCATTGCCATAAAAAACACTCCGCAGTGATTGTATCTGTTCGTCATCACATCCGCAAGTAGGCAACCCGCAGTTGGAACAGCGAGAGTGACAAACGTCCTTGCATTCGCTACGTCATTACAAAAGAGTTCTGTGTTTTCTAAAATAAAGATATGTAAGTATGTATGTATCCATGTCATGCCAGTTGCTTTGCTGTAGCCCCAGTTTTATTGTCTTTCTCATTAGCTTAGTAGTTTTAAGTTAAATTTTATTGTGTTCACTTAATTTTTTGAACAACATAATAAAATTTATTTTTATGACTCAACAATTTTCACCGCACCAGCGACTCATCGCGACTCGTTCACAAATATTTTATGTTTATTGGAATTTCTGGCCGTTAAGCACGGGGCTTAGTTGCTCACAAATATTTAGTTTATTTGCATGGCCTGTGCGTGGGTGTTGGCGTTTGAGTGAAGGGAAGATAGCCACCAGCGACTACGAGTAGCAACAGTTAGCGGTGATTTGATACTAGAGCTGAAATAATTAAATAAGTAAGAAACAAAACAATGGTAATTACTTAATCCGTGACAAATATTTTGGGTTGCCTTAAGTATTCAAGGTTGAAGCAGTTCTCGTAGCTTCCGTTGCTATTTGTAGTTCAATTTGGCACTGAAAGTCGTGTAAAAAATATGAAGTGGTGCGAACAAAAAACTTCACCAAACTGCCAAGCCCTCTCAGATACACATGAAGATAGGCAAAGCTCTTTATAAATAACGAACATATTTCTATTATAGTTGGCCAGTCAATAATCCCACGCATCGTCTAGTTATTGAATGCCGATATCCAGCTAGACTTTATGAATCGAAGTAAACTATAAGCTAAGGTCACCTTCAAAAATTCTTTAGTTATCCTGCAATCCCACCACACTGAAGGATTCAATCCACTTAGGTTAGTCTAGGTTAGCCAGGTTGCTTATCTACAGGACACCCGGCGGCTCTAAGGCTTTGCGATACGTGCATTTGATTTCCATCCTCTAACTAAGTGGCTTAAGATTTTTTTAAGAAAGTATATTAACTAAGACCTCCCGTGAGACATTGTGCAAATTTCCCAGGCCTTCAAAGAAATAAATGCCAAGATATTTGGCACGGCCTCTTTGAAGTGCAGGACATTCACAGAGGGGACTCAACAGCACCGACTCAACTTATTCTTCATCCATAACTTCTGCAGAAGTCATTGTGAGGTCCATCCACTCTACTGGCTAGGGTGCCAATGGTGCAGTGACCTGTTATAACACCTGTAGGGACATAGTTGATCTGTTGAATCCAGCTAGACATGTTGTCCTTTTAAATTTCAGTTTTGGCCAGAGCGCTATGCAGAGACCACCTTCTATTGGGTTCCGCGATTACGCTCCATACACTTACTACCGAATACTTCAAATTACTACATAGATGCCGTTATGTATGGGCAAGTCGTTGCTTGTATTACTCTTAAATAGATACAGCAGACCATTGCTTTTAGCGCAGTTTGTTTTGACACCACTGATTAATTCCAGCCTTCACCTACTTTCACTATTTTTGAGAGCCCCAATAAGTTCTTTGTTATTCTCTGTGTGAGAGGTGGAACACAGCGAGATACTTTTGGTATACCTAAAGAAATAATCGAGCAAATGATGATAGGCGAAGAAAAATGGAATGCTGTATATATATCGGAATAAAGAGGCGTGAAATGGAAACTTATGCTGAAGAGCTTTAAGTCTATGTTTTTCAAAACAGGCGAACCTGGACACAGGGTGAGTAAGTGAATGTGTCCTTCTTAGGATGCCGTCTTGAACCTCTACTTCAAAGTATTGTGGAAGCAGTTCCGGGAAAAATCCAAGAGAAGAGGAGGGTTGTTTTTAGTGGAATCACCACGGTTACTGTATGGCACGAAGTAATTTTTAGCCCAACTTCATCGCAAAAAAAACAAAAAAAAACGTTATATGCGCTTTTAAGACTCATATTTCACAAAGTAGCCAGTTTGCATGCAAGGATGAGGCAAGGATCATTTTTCTGAAACTATGTATCTTGCTTCGGTTTGAGTCAGTATGGGTTATTGACCACCTGATCGGAGTTTTAGTAGCAATTTTTAATAAATTCCAAATGTGCGTTTATAGGAGAAGCTTCGGTGCTTCAAATGATCAAGAGATTTAGCTTTAGGAGTTTCGGTAGTCATTTTTAATAATTTACAAATGTTGGTTTACAAGAGAAAAGCAAAAAACAATTAAAAAAAAATCATTAAAAAAAATAGAAATTGCGTAAGTAAATACAAAATTGTTATGCCCCTATTAAGATGAACTGCTGAGCTGATCAGCTGGCTAGACAAGGGTCACTGGAGGAGAATTTTATATCAAAACCAGAGGTTGGGGTTCCCCTGAGAACCTATGGTCTACTCCTGGAAAGATGAGACTTGAGTTAACTCCGCGAGCGCTGGGATAGTTGCGAAATTCTTCTGGCTACGGATAGATCGGGGGCGCTCGAGGGAACTTTTAAGGCTAACAAAGCGGCAACTCTCGAATTTGGTAGGTAATCCTTACCGGACATTGTCGACTTGCTCCCTTTTTGAAGACGCTGTCTGAAGGATGAGGTGGAATCATCTCTTCACTTTCTTCTCTGCTGCCCTGCTCTCGTCGCCCAAAGATTTAGACATCTGTGCTCTCGCTTGCGGATATTGCGGGCTTAAATATCACAAACCTGCTGAAATTCGTCGGTAGCTTGAAGGGGTGAATACGAACGTAATTAGCCACTTTTGGTCGTCAACCTCTAATCCAAAGCCCGTTGATCGTGTTTCCATCTGTTTGGCTCTTTTTCTTGTTTATTCACCCCTTGTATGGTACTACAACAGACGAATTTTGAGTATTTGTCCAAGTGGAGCCTCTTCGCAGGGGCAGCCATTTATCCTATCCTATATATTTTTTATTGAGAACCAACTAGAGAAATTATATAATTTAATTAATATACCGATTGCAGAGGTATCAATCGCCAAAGTGTCTTGGATACTTTCTGCTTTCTGCTGCATTAGCAGCAGCACCGGTACACGTAAATGAAGATAACAAGCGGATTCCTGATAGTCTGCCGGCGTCATGTCAGCAGTGGTGCTGCCACTAGAAGTCGACATTTCCTGTGTGGAGTGTTGGGCCAAAGGAGATTCATAGGGATCATCGCGCTAAGCCAATAAAGCCAAGAAAAATGCCAAAACTCCCCCAGAGTAAAACACAATTCCACAAATATGTAAATATTCAGTAAATATCATATATAAGCATGTGTATGTGTGTGTGTGCGAATAAATAGCGCAGAAAATGGACAATGCTGAGTAGACAGTGCGGCAGTCACGTCACAACATTGCTGATGTGGCACATTGTGCGACCAGGAGAACGCCAATGGCGTTGGCGACATAGCTGCTGATGTTGCACTATTACGAGCACTGGCGCTGTACTGCTACTGTTGGCGGTGCTCTTGACTGACAGCCATGCTGCCGAGCTGCGGGGCACACGGATGGGTTAGCTAACTAACTAGCTGCCACACTACATACCACGTGCAACTACGAGCGCACTCCTCCCCACGGTTGACTTACCTTGCTTGTTTTGCCTCTCATTGCTTTGCGCTGAGTGATGTTTTCTAGTTGGCTGCTGGCTGCTGGCTGTTGGGTGTTTGTTGTTTGTTCTTGTTCTTGTTCTTGTTCTTGTTGTTGTGTGTGTGTGGCTCGGCTTGCAACATGATTGTGCAATCACACTAGCATGTCAAATGAAATGGTGCCTTGAATTATGTTAATTGCATTTTTCTGCTCCATCGCAAAGGGCACTCGTAAATAATTGATTTCCAGCGGCAACTATGCCGATAGCAACAATAATAACACTACACACATACATGTAAATAGTAGAAAGAAGGGAAACAATACCAATGCCAATAATACGACTTAGGAACTTTACTTGCAGAAAACAACAACACTCACTCACTAACTCCTACTACGCGTGGAGTAGAAATGTAGCCGACTGATTAAAGTATTTCAATTTGTTTTGTTGCCCTTTCTTATTAACATTTTAAGTATTGGCTCGATGCTTTTCAAGTAAGTCGTCAACGATGCTTTAATTATGACTCCACTTTACTGGTACTTCTTGTTATCAGCAGTGGACATGCGGAAATTGTGACCACCACCCACGAATACACAAATGTTAGAGGTGAATACGAAAATTACGTATTTAGTACCAGTTGCTTCCCACTACATCTAATATAACAAATCACATCTGCACCTAAAAGTTGCTTGTCTGTCCTTTCATTCCAAAAAAAAACATCGCTTCATTCCTAACTTGGTAAAGCTGCTGGCCCAATGCAGGCTGGCCTTGCTTGCTTCGCTTCGACAACTGTCAAAAATGAATAGAACAATACCGAATTTATGAAATAAAATTTAATCATAATCAATAAAATTTATACCGCTTTCGAAAAGCATAGAAAAGTCGTTCCTGATCGAAGAATTTTTTTTTCAAAAATATCGAGTTTTTTTTAATTAATTGTCGGTTTTTTCTCGAAAATCTGAAAAATATTTCCTGAGGCCGCCATATTGTTAATTTTGGAAAAAAGGCTTCGATCAGGCACAAGATTATTTTAGATGAGTCTCCAAGGACTTGTGATGATCACCGCAAGGGACTTTTAGAGAAACGGGCTCCCCACAAAGAGGGATGACTTTTACAATTATTATTATTTTTTTTTTTGAATTTTGCTAAAGTCAAGTCGAAACATAATGTATTAAAGCTTTGTTTTTATTTTTGTAAAATAAAGCAATTGACTAGCAAACAAAATTATTGAACTCATCATGTTTGCGGGCCTCTGACTGTCCCTAACCCCTTAACTAACAGTGGGAACGGAACCTGGAATAGGGTTTGCAAATTTTCAGCTAACGAAGAACAAAACTTATAAAAGCTTCATAGACTTATATACTCTAATCATTTAGTATAAAGTACATGAAAAAGTCTGCAAATAAATATCGCATATTCCAGCCTGAATCGAACAAGTGACGTATGCCATTGCTTGAAAATACCTATAAGCATCAGAGACCGAAAAAAATATGTTGATGAATGAAGACCAACATTACAAAAGATATCGAGGAAATAAAATTCACCACCCTCTCCTCTCGCTCCTTTCGTCCTATCAGTTTCCTTCACCTCTTTTCCCAATTGTATTAATAGTATCACAAAGGATGAACTTGATTTCTTTGTCCAAGTGGGCCCACTCTCTGGTCAGCCATTATAATCAAACCTAACCTCAATGGCGCTTTGCTGGAGCAATACAAATTTCGCACTGAATTTTCACTGGTTCGCTGTACAATAAAAAAAGAAAACAAATCTAAACAAATCGAAAATTCCCCAAGCAAAAAATAAAAACAAAAATATCTTAAAATTTAACAAAAAATTATATGTTCCCGAATTCCAAAAAAAAAATTTGTTTTTATTTTACTTGATTTGGCATTTACCAGGCATTTTAGAGGAGTTCTAAAAATATCTAAATTTAGATTTATTTGACGTTTCCACTTTTGCTCCAGGAGTCTCCTGGGATTGGTCGCAGAAACCATCAAGAATCTGTGGACCATATCCCGATCATGTGTAGATGACTGCGCAGTCTGCAAGGCCCTATGAGAATGCCGGTGACCAATCTTATTTTATCCTTGGAGAGAGTTATTAGTTTTTAAACCTCTTTTACTAGTAGCCCGTTAGGATGTCGCCTGTCGTAGCCACATAGTTTGATGCCAGCTAACCTTCCTTAGCCTTCGCTCTGCACTCCTAAGCATCTCCTTGAGGGTGTGTTGTGTCATAGCAAGAAAGTGTTGGAGTGCTATTAATGACGAGGCCGCAACCTCTCGTGTTAATGTGTCCGCTACTTTTTTCACAGTTATACCATTGTGCCCTGGAGCCCAAATTAGCCGAATGCGATTATGCGTTCCTAACAGATTCAGTTTCTCGATACACTCAATGATCAGTGAGGACTAAATCTAACAGGATAACAGAGCAGTGACTGCCCCCCGACTGCAGCTTAGAATGGCAATTCGCTCATTCCGGAAGTTCCTGTCTAAGTTAATCTCTGCACATGACAGATGTATGCCATCTCCTCCGCTTGAAAGATGCTTAAAAAACTACCCATCAGCAGAGAATGCTTGGTCCTGGGGCCATATGTGAGTATTCCTGCTTTTATGTCTTCTGGTGTCTTCTTATAGAGTTTCCTTTCAAATGCTGATGTACTCCAGTTTACCTTATCGAACTTCTTTTCGAATGAGAAGACTTTAGTGATATCATCTCTGGGTAGCTGGGTAAGTGGAAGCTGCAGACTGAGCAATTTCAAGTGCTTAGATGAGATCACTTTTCTTTTACCGAAGCCTTCCCTAGTAAAATTTTTAACAGGGTACACTTGGCTAATTGCTGAATTGCTATGTGAAGCGGTGTGGCATACTGCAAGGACTTCTAGTTAGTCAGCTACCCCAAGAAGCCAAAAATAATATGGTAATGAATTAATTTAGTAGTTAAAAAGTAGCACATACGGGCATAGCAGATACGCCAACATTTTGCCCGGCTGAGGCCGCCGTAGCCGTTTGATTTTATTCTAAGTTTAGTGTGAACATAAAGCATAAAATTACACTGCAGGTATACTTTAAGATTTTGAAGTATCAGAGCTTATCGACCGAAATGTAAACTTTATTTTGACCTTTAGATTGAATGAATGAGTAATTAGCGTGTACACTTCAGTTAGGTGTTTGGCAGAGCTCCTCCTCCTATTTGTGATGCGCGTTTTGATGTTTTACTACAATTAGAGGGACCTACAGTTTTATGCCGACACCGAACGGAAAATGGATTTACAGTCTGTGTCAGAAAAACGGAACCGCGATTATTCATGAACTATGAAAGATATATATTTACAATTTTTTATATGAAAGTATGTATGATACAAAACTACGAGCCGCAATTACTCAATAAGCCGTGTAGTCTCCATCGTTGTCGAGTGTAGCCTGGCATCTTCTTCATGCTTTGAACCAGCTTTTCTGCGTAGCTCGTCGACAAACAGGACTAGCTTTTGCGAACTTGAAGCAGGAGTTGCTTTAAATCATGAACTGACCTTCCGTTAAGATGCATTTTCATAGTTCCCTACACATTTCCAAAAGGATTGGCGTCTGGGCACTAGGAAGGCCAGTCCAATACTGTGACGCCATTTTCTTGTGTTGATGTTTCTCAATGTGTTTTTCTGAGAGCAGTGGTTTTGATGCTGTGGGACGGTAGGATATGTTCGCCTCCTTCAGTCGACGTTCGATGGTGTTGATACTCACATCTATTCCCTTTTTAGCAAGAACTGATCGAGTTGGAGTAGTCACAAAGAAGGCTCCCGCTTAAAAAGTTGGACGATCACTTTATCCTGCTTTTTTGTCGACACTCGCTTCAAGCCGCGCTCGGAAAAGTCATCAACATTTTTGTACACCTTAGACTGCTAATTCTACATCACGTCAAACTTTTTTGATTTTTTCATCTCTTTTGCATCCGCGTCGTTAGATAATTTCGACACTTTCGAATGCGTGCATAAAAATACCGCCTCAAAACGAATCGTGTACGTCTTTGGTTGCGTTTACGGGAAAGTTTCGAACCACACTAACCAGAGTTAGCACTGGCGTCGTAGCCCTTGAGTGGGACTATTATGCAGCAGAAAACATAACTAAATATATCCTGAAGTTACAAGAAAAAAACTGGTTCTTTTCCTCTGATACAGACTGTATGAGGAGATTTTTCATGGCAGAGATACACTCGGAGGTTTGCCATTGCCTGCCGAGGGGTGACTGCTATCAGAAAAAACTGTTTTCATCATTTTGGTCTGTCGTGCATGGAGATTCAAACGTACGCACTCGCGAATGGTAGTCACGCACTAACCCATTCGGCTACGGCGGTCGCCACCTAAAGAGTCAACATTTTTAAATATTTATTAGGGAAGTTTCAGAGCTCTGAAAATGAGTTTTTCTTTATTTATAATTAAAAATCTGTATCTGGTGTGCCCCCAAGTCGGTCATGGCATGCATGCCGAAGAAATCTATTGATTAAATGGAATTAAATTCCTCTCTTTCAAATAAATTAAATATGTAAAATGTTGATTATCCTCAACCTACTCAGGTAATATTTGCAGAGACTTTAATTTCTTCATCATTGTCAGGAGTAGAATTGAAATTCCGAGAATTCTATACGCCATTTCCTTCCTACGTTCACTATCTGACGATCGCATAAACAAATCGTTTCTAGTTGACATGACATGGCCAGTTGTCCACTTAGAGGCGAATATTCTATGTTGTTGGCAGGAAACTCTGTTTTTGTTATTTGCACTGCAAAATGCTATTACATTTATTGTTTTTGTTGTTGTTGTAGCTGTAGTTGTTGGTTGCATGTAAGCGTTTAATTTCGCTTGAGTTGGCGCTTGGCAGCTGAAATGTCAAGTCACAATAAATGCAGACTTCACCGCCCTCAGAAGCACTGCGCAATGAAAATTGTATTGAAACCGAAAGTGGCACTGAAATTGAATGGGAAACGAGAAATAAAAACGCAAACTTAAAAGCTGCAGATTTTAGTTGCCACAGTAGTTTTTTTCTCTTCTTGTGCAACCTACTTAGTATAACACGCCTTAATTTGGTTGCAAGTACAACGTTGTACTTCCATTTAGTTCAGCGCAATCCTGTGGCATGAAACTTGTGTCAGAGTCACATATGTTGCTGCACAACGAATGGACTAAAGACTGACATGTTGGCCATAAGCCACCACTGGCTTACTTACTCCGCACGAGAATATGTTCGCCAAGTACGCTTAGTAACAACAACACGTAACAATTGCAGGCAAATGACGACAACCAAACAAATGAAGCGTAAAAAATTGGTACCCGTAAAATTTGATAAGACCTGAACAGAATCGAACTAAAAACTGGACCTTCCAATCGCCGTTGCATGGCATAAAAAACACAGAAGTGACGTGCTGATGTTGGATTGTCGATAAAGGCGAAAAATAAGAATTGTGTGGCAGACAGAAGGGTGAGATGAAATGGTGTAAGGAATTGCGAAAAAATTGTGGCACTGTTTGCTTAGTGGCAACGGCCAATGAAAGTGAACGTGACAAGCGTCGCTGAGTCGAACGTTTGCGCTGCGCTACACATAACTGGATGGTGGTAAAAGTTTTATAGGGACAGAATATTAGGAAGCAACCAAGTAACATAGAAGTAGGCCATAGGAACATAGTTGTATGGGAGAAAGCTGATGAACTAGCAATACAGGGGGCATCCTATTACGAATCCGAAGTGGTTGAAAAAAGGTGTTCCAAAGCAATCGCGCAAAAGGGGCATCTTCTCGCTATCTCAGAAACAGGCCGTTGACAGATGGACTAACACGGATACCTGCAAAATAACTAAACAAACGTGACCAAATTCCAACAAATCTAGAATTTACGAGCTGTTAAGAAAGCCACAAGCAGACATATTCCGAATTACGTCAACAATAACCGGCTGCTGGTGATTACACGGTGGCTACGAACCACCCCCACCGAATCCAAATCTGGTGATTGATTCTCCGGGTTCGCCATGACATGGTCGACGATTATGCGAGACAGCCGTTACTCGATTTCCATTTGTCGGGAACAGGTTAACCGCGGTTGAAAGTGCCGTCTACCAGTGCCATTTGAAGATGGTTCCGTGCCACTTCAATGCCAGGATGATGGGGTGGTCGTACAAAACCAGATATAGAAACTGTGTGAGTGCCCAAGTCTGAGTGCTCTACGACTTAAAATGCTAGGGGAATTCTCGATGTTTAACTTGAAAGAAATAGCGGAAAAGGAAATATACGACATGGGTAGATTCATAGTCAAATCAAGATGGTTCGGCTAGTACAAAGCAGTGGTTCTACAAGTTGTGTATCAGAATGGCAGCTTTTGTGCTAATTGGGTTTGGGCTGTGCCATTCCCATGCGTCATCTCCACCACCACCACCAGCTAGCAGTATAGCGTATAAAAATTAGGAATTTATTTTTAAGGGGGGGGGGGGGGTCACAAAATCGAAATTTTTTTTCTTCACTCATCTTATAGTAAATCATTTCAAGAATGTTGTGTCAAAATTTTAAGTGGATCGGAGCAGAACTCTCAAAGTTATAGCCTTTGTAGGCACTCTACCTCGAATGCGGAGCATCGATAATTTCTCAGAGTCATTTTTTCAAACGCGTTTTTCCCGAAACGACTTCTTAAAAGTCGGTGCCAATCACAACTCCGAAACTATTCAACCGATTCTTTTCAAATTTGGCACACGTTTTCTAAATCAAAAATACCTCCCCCCTACACTGTTTTTTTTTATTTTTTTTTTTTTAAGGTTGTTTTTCACTTACAAATATGGCGAAATTTTTCGCCAAAAATGCTCGTTTTACGTTTTTTTGCCACCAAAACTACAAAAATGAAACAAAAAAAATTTTATTAATGTAGGGGGGAGCATTACGTCATACTTTAACTGAAAAATTCGACTTTTTTAGTTTCAGATGATTCTACGACGAATGCCGATTGGCACCGCAGAGCACCTCTCGAAAAACATATCTCCAAAAAAACTCTGTCTTGGGCTTATTTGTCAATATTTTATTATTAATATTTTTTAAAAACTTATTGAAAAGATGTACAATAACATGCAACTAATTTTATTAAAGTATCTTAAGCCATATTTCTGTAAAAAATTCAAAAAAAAAAGTGTTTTTTTTTATATATGTGCGAAAATAATACTAAATTGAGAAACAGTTTACTTTTGCTCAATATGACCACTTTTTGCCTTGACTATGCACTTGAGACGGTTCAGAAGCGAATCGCAAGCGGCCCGAATGTGACTTGCAAGTATTTTGGCCCACTCAGGGACAATTGCTTTTTTCAACGCCTCGAGACTGGTGAATCTTTTAGTTGGGACGTTGTCCTCCAAAATGGCCCAAAGAGAATAATCCATCGGATTAGCGTCTGGTGAATTCGAGAGCCACTGTGTGGACGTTAATAAGTTCGGAACGTTGTTTTTCAGCCATTCTTGGTCCAATCAAGCTCTGTGAGACGGTGCCGAGTCCTGTTGGAATGTCCATGGTCTGTCACCGAAATGTTTGTCTACCCAAGGCTTCAAAGCAACCTATAGAATACTTTCCCGATAATATTTCGCATTTACCTTGACTCCAGGCTCGATGAAAACGATTGGAGGGCTCCCATCTGCGGTTACAGCAGCCCAAGCCATTACATGTGGCGGGTGCTGCCTCCTGGTGGCCAATCGATGACTCAAATTCTCAGTTAAATAAAACCTATCGTTTTGGGAGTTTACGAATTGCTCAATTTGTAAAATGTTCTCGTCAGAAAAACAAATTCTTCAGAAATTGACCGCTTTCGGCCAAGCGAAGCAACTCCTTCGCTCTCTCAAGTCTGACTTGTTGCTGCTTTGGTGTGAGATCATGCGCGTTTTGGATGTTGTAAGGCTTGACTTTGAGATAATTTTTCTGTATGCGGCGGGTGCTACGGTCAGATATTTTCGGTTCTTTCGAAATTTTATTTTCACTTCGTCGGGATTACGCTCAAGTCGCTTCTTCACTTTTCGAACCATTTCACGTGATGTTGCAGTCTTTTGATGACCACCACCTGGACGTTTCGCGATGCTACCAGTATCATTGTAACGAGTAATGGTGCGCTAAACGTTTTTTCAATCTGCGATAATGAGTGCAGCGGCTTTTTTCAATGTGTTTGGGAATGTTCTTCTGCACGTAAATGTCACCGAATCCTGTCTTTGGATACATTAACACAGTTTTTCCTTAAAACTGCTTCAGCTTCAATTGGCGGTAAGTTCGGATTTGTCACAAGCATGTCAATGATCTTCTGATCTTACTAGGGAGAGGTATTCTTTTGCAACGTCGTCCTGGGGACGTCGATAAACCATCACACCCATCTATTTATGATCGTCTTAGACTTCATAACGCTGTTTTCAGTGATCATAGCCCTTTCTCTGATCTCGAGTTATTCTTGTTTGAAACGTTTGATAAAATTGATGGCAGTACGAGGTGAAAACTGCCTGGAGATTATATATTAGATGCTAATTGGGCTTGGAACAATGCACGTAACTGGCGGCGTCTACCCGTCAGATACCCTGTTTTCCTTCTTTTTTGTATGCAGGTAGCGCTCACTTTCAGTCAGTTAGACCGACAAACGCGGCGCATTTATTTTTCTCGGTTATCCGTACGATTTTTGAGTTCGATTGTAAACAAAACATGGTAGCATTTGCTGCTCCAATTGATGTCAGAAACAGTCAAAACGAAAAGAACGAGAACAAGCGAGCGCGCCATGCGAAGCAATGTGCAAATTGTGTAGAAACAAATTTGATTACAAGCAAACAAACGGCTGAGGGTTGGGGACTGAGGAATTGTCATATAGTTAGTTGCATTGTTGAACTGTTAATGCACGCTGCGACACTTTGGTCGGTCCATAGGTAGCCAGGTCGGTAGATTGGTTAGTTGGTTGCAATTTATATGATCGCCACAGCGCAAATCCAACGGCTGCTATGATGAAGGTAAAGTGGTAGCTTATTTGGCAGGGACAGCGGAAATATTGGACAGCGCGCACGAGCGAAAACACACTTTGCGCGGCCGCCGCTGCTGCTGCATTTAAAGCGAACGAGTTGTTGGCGGCAAGTGAGCGATCACTGTCGCTGACGGACTACGCCGAAAATTAAAAAAAGAAAACGAAAAAAAAAATTAACGCAAATCAGCAATTGTAGAAAAGCCACCGCCGTTCGAACATTAGCTGACTAGCTGCTAACTGGTTGTTTCGTACACTCAATCGATAAATTTACAAGGTTACAGTTGAGTTGAAGGTCGTTGCCAGTGACCGGCAACACTCAGCGAACTCATGCACACACACACACACACAGGCTTGAATACATTTTTCCATGCAACATAGGCGGATTCAGCACTCGCACTGATTCACTTTGATTGGCCAATATGAAACACAGCATCTAAGGCATGCAAATTGCGCTCAGTTGTTGGCGGCCGCGTGCGAAACTCTACTCGATGTTGGAGGAGAGTTAGGAGTTTCGCATTTGTCACTGGCTTCTTTTGTTTGCGCTGTGCACTTTTTCGCTTTCGCTTTCATTTAACATAACCGATTTTTTTCGCTCATTTTTTGCCTATTTGTTTTTTCAATTTAAATAATATTTTTTTTGCTTTGCATGCCACAGCGATCTATACTCGTGCATGTCGCCTGTGGGATGTGTGCATTTGTTGTTGTGCCAACCGTTGTTGTAACATCCTCAATCCTCAATCCATGGGCCCAATGTCACGGTCTCCTTTTTTGTCGCCGTGTTCCGCTATCAATGTTAATTAATCATCTCTGATTAGAGTGCGAATTCGCATGTTTTCGAGATCGCGATGTAGTAGGTAAGTTGTTGTTGTATGAGAGACATTCGAACTGGCAGCGTTGACAGTTGCACAGCTACCGCCAAGTTGAGCAGTTGGGTGAGTGCGTGTGGTGTTGTTTGTGTGAATATGAAAATAAAAACAACGTTAGGGGAAAGAGTGCTAGTGGAACCTCCAATGAGAGTTGGTAAGTACTCGGAAGTAACCATCGATATGCAAATCTTCTTATTCTCCATCAAAGTACATAGTATAAAAGGTATTAGTGGAGCTTGGGCCTATTTTATCTAGAGGAACTTGTTAGAAGCGGATAAATTTTACTACTTGAATTGACCACACATGGGAGGTAGGGTAGATATTGGTCCCTGCAAATTATATCGCATGCCGCTGCCGCCTTAAATCCAAAAGTCAAAAAACCTTTGACCAGTTTTCTGACAGATAGGTAGGCTGGCACTAAGCGCCGTTTTGATACCATTATGAGACCTCCAACAGACAGATATCTACAACCAGAGCTGTTGATATAATGAAGGATATTGATTGGACTTAGATTGGCGCACTGTCCCAGGTTGTCTAAGAAAGGAGCACCCAGTGACCTTAGTGATCTAGCTGCCAAACCCGCACATTTACAAAGAAAATACTCCACACTCTCTTTCTTTGAAAGGCCCCCACAGCTTCTGCAATGGGGGTTAAATGGTAACGCTAGCTTTTCCGCGTGTGTGCCGATCGTCCAGTGACCGGTAAACACACCTACGAGCTTGGAAATTGAATGGCTAGGAGTCCAAAGCGCTTTTTGAGTCCTTCGTATATCGTATTAGGGCCAAAGGGTTTTCGAAATAGTACCTGAAGAAAATGAGTTCCATCTTTTCTGCGCTTTCCTGAGAAATAATTTGTGCAGTTTCCCTTTAACAACTGTAAGGGCGATGCCGATGACCGGGTAGGAGGTCTCCTTACAGCAGTTTTCTAATTTAGTTCAGCACCATGGCGTCATTAGAGCTTTAATCGCGGCTTGACTAACGGAGAAAATGTTAATTTCTCCCTCGTTCCCGCGTTCACCAAGCATTTAGCATGTCTGCAGGATCGCAAAGACGTCTGCTTGAAAAGCACTAGCCGTGTTCGGCAGTTTAAATAAGATAGATAAATTGGCTGATTTAGAGAAAACCGCTGCTCCGACTCCCGATTCCATCTTGGAACCGTCAGTGAAGACAGAGGTGCAAGCTTCGCTGCAGATTTTCCCCTCGATCCAATCTTGCCTATTTGGAAAGATTGTCCTAGCACGACCCTCAAACTCTAGTTTGCGGATAGAGAGAACTGTTCGAAGTTCGGAGAAATACGATGTTAACTGTCCTTTTGACAGATTTGTGAAGTACATTTTTTGCGACAGCTATTTCGAAATAGACGCCAACGAGCATTTTCTTAAAAATTCAAAAATACAAACTTTGTATTCTCAATGAACCCTGCCTTATAAATGAAAATACCGTCAAGCAAAACAAGTTTAATTTTTAAAAGTATTCAGCCCTATCAGGCAATTCATCGTAGACTGTGACGACGTTTGGCTAACGGAGCAAATTTCAAATGCTTGATTCACGGCGAATCTATTACAGGTGGGGTTGATAAATCAGCTGATTTGTTTTTTTTTTTTCTTTTTTTCTTTCGCTGTGCCCATATAGCTGTCAGCACAGAATAAAACAAGGCGAATTCATTTTTTGTTTTCTACTTCGCCAATAAATTGCCGTGACAATCAAACGTACAAATCATTGTTGTTGGTCTAGTGCCACCGCCTTCAATAAATGCATTTTTTATTGATTAAAAATAGTGCCAATTTCTATATATTACGGCCGTATTATTGCACTTTTCTCGTATAGAGCATCAAACTCTGTTTAAGTTTCGTTTCTTAAGGATGAGCAAGAACTTGCCAAGTACCACAGTCGGCAAAATAACGAACTTTATGAGTCCATCAAAGTGCTGAGCGTATCAAGATTTGGCCGACCTTCAGATGGAGTGGACGAAGCGAGACAGCTTTTCGGTACGACGTCTTCCGCCTGTGGGTTTCTTGTCGATCCACTATTTATATTGATTAAATTATTTTAGCTGCCGCCGTAGCTGAATGGGTTGGTGGCTGTCTACCTTTCGTGCATTCGAATTTCCGTGCATGAAACACCAAACGATAGAGAAAATTTTTCTAACAGCAGTCGCTCCTCAGCAGGCAATGGCAAACCTCCGAGTGTATTTTTGCTTTGAAAATCCTTCTTATAAAAAATATCTGCCGTTCAGTGTCTGTAGAACTCTCCATTTGTGAAACAACTTCAAACGCACGCCACAAATAGGAGGAGGAGCTCTGTCAAACACTGAAGTGTGCGAGTTACGTCACTTAACCATTCCGCCGAAAACATATCACCTGACCATTCAATCGACAAAGTCGAAGTTAATTGGTCAGCATAAATTTACCCTACTCATCAAAGTATCATCGCAATGCGTTGTCGAAGTAACTCAATATGAGTGCAACGACACTTAGCAAGTATTGCGATAACACTTTGGCAATAAGTATTGTGATATGTGAGATCGTTGGCGACGCCGTAGTAGAAAATAATTATGCATCAGCAATAAAGAACTATAAATATAAGTACTTTGAAATAATGTATGAAATTGTTCTGTTGGATTTTACCAAATAAAGAGTGGAGCGAAAACCTTATTTGTATTTTTTTAATGTGCTCCCTAAGGACATACATATTTTGCGCGCCAATAATTCATTTACTTTCATAGTTTTTTTTTGCACAACTGAAATTTTCTGCTAATTCGATTTTGGCGCACTTCCTTCAGTATCTGAATTACGATCTTTCCATAAAATATTTTATATATTGTGCACAAAAGAACACTCTATCGAATAAAACATAAAAACAGCAAAGCGTTTGATGGTCTGAGAATACATAAATTGTGAAATTTAAAAAAACTAATATTAGAACACTTCTCCGTCAATTCAACTTCGCTGTTTCAACTGAAAATTTCCATTCCTCAGAAGTTGCGAATTCATTTGGTTTCTAGTAAGTAAAAAAGATATCGATTTATTAAGTGCAATAAATTTCCATGATAACTGTAACTTTCTGCTTTGTATCACTCCAACAAATTTATTCAGGAAACTGCTGCAGCTCTTCAGAATCAATGCACTGCTGAAGTACTGCTGAAGACAATGTAATGCCAATGTCAACACATCAATTAGTTTCGCGTCAATTCGCTTTCTAATACAAGTATCAATCTAACTAACTTCCTCATTCCATGGCACGAGCTTTTTACATAAATACATACATACAAACGTACTCTGTTGCATAATACCAAATAGAACATTCAGTCTGCAGCTGTCCATGGCACATTCCAGTTCGAAGTCTCCAACTAATTAGCAACGTTTTCAATGCAAAAAAGGCGCACGGATTTGTTGGCAGTTGTGGGCTGTGCTTCCCTCAGCGCAGGATTGGAAAAGGTGGGGAGAGAGTTACCTACCTCGCATTTGTAGTGCTGCACGTGGAAAGTTATACACATTTACATGCATACCTACACATATATTAGGGGTATGACTCTTTTCCATCATCATGCAATCGTTTTACGCATTCTTATGGTAAATCGGCATAGGAACTCGTGTGGTCCTTACATTTTAGATATTTGTTATGTTTAGCAGTTCTATGGAAAGAACTACGAGTAGATATTGTTATTTTTATCTCTTTTCCGGGAAAGGGTCAAAAGGACTCATAAAAGAGGAATATAATGATTTAAAATGTTCTATAAAAAGTTGTCACAAAACTCCATCATTTGTCTCTTAATGCACCAAAGCTCAAAATTCAATTTAAACAGCAGACGAAACGCAGCTCCTTATTTTTGCCATTGGTCTGTTTTTGCAAGGGCAAAATGACTGTCCTTATGCCATTAATAAGGCATAATATTAATATATGATTATCTGACGGATCACAGTTCAGTGAGCATCCGAAATGGGTCCGAACAATCACAATATCACAATTCGCCCTAAATATGCCTGGATACACTGGGCTGAAGCCAGTCAATATATTTACAAATATAAATATGTATATACATTAGGGCGGGTCGATTTAAAAATCGCTCATTGCTCTGTGAAAATCGTATTCTAGGGATCAAAATAAGAAACTTGACCCAAATTGGGGGACATCAGAATTCGTTTTAGAGGTATGGTTCCTTCGGCAAAGTTTCTTATTTTGATCCCTAGAATATGATTTTCACAGAGCAATGGGCGATTTTTTTGCCTCCCCACAAATCGACCCGGCCTAATATACATATATGATACAACGGGTGATTTTAAATTTTTTCAGTATTCATTGGCATTTCAGTATGGAAATACTTACGCCTCAACAATTATTACAAATCGTGCAATTGCTTTGCGAAAATCGAAGCTCTGTGGAAAGTATTCATCGTGCGCTCAGGTCAACTTGTGGTGTACAGCAATGAGCCCGATTTTTGGCTTAATGGCTACGTCAATAAGCAAATTGCCGTACTTTTGCTGAAGAGCAACCCCAAGTAATTCAAGAACAGCCATTACATCTAATAAAAACAACTCTTTGGTGCTGTATATGGACTGGATAAATCATCGGTCCATATTTCTTCAAAGACGAGGCTATCGCGCCATGTCAAATGACTTTGTGATTTCCGGATACCGGAAATTCAGACCTGTAATCTCCACAACAACAATCCGTAGTTCCAATAAGACAGCGCTACTTGCCATACAGCTCGAGAGACAATTGATTTACTGTGTCGTTGTTTCGCTTAGCAATTCATCTCTCGTCTCGGACCTGTAGATTGGCCACCGAGATCGTGTGATATCACACCTTTGGACTTTTATTTGTGGGGGGATGTAAACTCTATAAGCTTTATAGATAAACCAGCTTCAACTGAGGTATTTGAAGCCAATATCATTAAAGCTATTCACGAGATACCGATCGAAGTCCTCCAGCGAGTCATTCAAAATTGGTGATTACGGATGACCGAATTACGGCGCAGTTGCGGCCAACATTTAAAGGGAATTGTCAGTAAAAAATAAATGTCATGAAAGATTGCTCAATAAATTTCAAACTCCGTTATTTTATATATAGAAGTGCAAGTTTCATGCGCCTAAAAATTCTGTTTACTTTTTATATTTTTTTTCGCGGTGGTGTTGAGCATTTTCTTCCATTTAAAATATTTCCGAGCATGTGCTTTATATATGAAAGAAAATTGTCAACATGGCATGTAAAAAAAAAGAAATTTTTTAAATCAACGCGATTTTTGAGCGGCTTCAAACTTACACTTTCAACCTAGAGCGAAATGAGCTATAAAAATGCATGTTCAGAAGTTTTCTAAAAATTATGATTTATTAGTTGAACATTTTGAAGGCAATTCTATGAAATTTATAAAATTTGAATGAATTTGGTACAAATTTTTTAGTTTTCTGAGTTCTGTTGTAGAAAAAAAATATAGACAAATATAAAAATATAATAAGTAAATAAATATAAATAAATGTAAAAAATATAAAAATATAAAAACAAATTTTTAACAAAAATTTCGTTAAAAAACAAAAATTATCAAAAAAAAAAATAGTAATCTAAAAAATAAAAAAAATAAAAAATTATTGAGACTTGTGTTGCTGGAGTGAAAAGTGTTGCTGTAGTGATGATGGTTATTCTTTATTTGAAAGAAAATTGTCAACATCGCATGAAAATAAAAAACTGTCAAAATCAACGCCATTCTTAAATGACTTCAGGTTTACACTTTCTTAGCCTAAAACTAAATGAGGCATAAAACTGCATACTCCGAAGTTTTTTAAAAGTTCTGCTTTAAAAGTTGCACGTTTTGATGGCAATTTTTTGAAATTTGTCAAATTGAATTTTTACAAAAATTGAAGTTGTGTGGGTTTTGTTGTAGAACATATTTATATTATTAGGAACATAAAAGTAAAACCAAATCTATTAAATCATAAGCAAAAATTAAATTTTTAAAACAAAAATTTATCTATTACTAATACAAAAAAAATCTCAACAAAAACCATTAATCCAAAAAAAATGTCATAAAAAACTAAAAAACATATTGTATAAAAGAAATGTTGAAACATGTGTTCCCGAGTGAAAAGTGTTTCTGTAGTGTTGGTGGTTTTCTTCCATATAAAATAGTCCCGAGCATGTGCTTTATATGAACGAAAATTGTCAACATCGGAAAAAAAAAATATTGTCAAAATCAACGTGATTTTTGAATGACTTCAAGTTTACACTTTCAACCTAAAACAAAATGAGCTTTAAAACTGAATATTTTCAAATTTTCTAAAAGTTCAGGTTTAAAAGTTGCACGTTTTGATGGCAATTTTTTGAAATTTGTTAAATTTTAGTGAAGTTGGTACATAGTTTGCAGTTTTGTGGGTTTTGTTGTAGAATGCAATATACATTTTTAGAAACATAAAAAATTTAAATAAAAAAACAAAAAGAGGTTGAGGCTTTGCTCATCACTACCTCTACTATTATATTCAACGCGTATGTGCATATTTAAAATTTTTCCCAAAGTTGAAAAGTCATACCTCTAATGCCCATATGTGGGTACACATGTTTTTATGGCAAAGTGGGCCCGTTTGTGTGCACACGGTGTAATGCTGATTCTTTAAAATAGTCTTTTCGCTGCCCAGTCTTTGATGATATGTCTATCCGCACGTCTAACCGTCAACGCAACGAGTTCACTTTCTGCCTAGTAGACTCGTTCTTACATATCTACGAATGTGTGTGCATGTGTGGATATGTGCAATACATACATACTTACATGGCTTACACTGCCGCCTCGTATGCAAATGCTTACTCTCTCTTCGCACTTCCTTCCCTTTACAGCATTCACAACAACACACAGCGTCGTTTATTGTGGCACATTATCGGCTCGCAAGCATCTTAATTTATTTGTCAATGGATGGAATGAATGAGCTGGTGATGTTCATAAAGTTGCAACTGGCAGGTAGGCAGCAAGAAGCGATGGATAGCAGACAATTGCCAACACGCAGCATCCGGAACTCGCCATTCTGTGCCGCGACAGACGCAGAGGAGTACGCAAAAGCGCCCGCAACAATATTGAAGGAAGGAGGATAGTCGGTTCCACAACCGATTCCTTTTCATTTCAGGCGAATGAATTTGCACTAAATTTTTCCGTCAACTTAATCTGTATTGCTAGCAAAAGCAGCAACAAAAAACAAAAAAAAAAAAAAACAATCGCACCGCATAACTGAGCACACGAGGATGCTGTATAGCATGCAATTCGTTTTTAAGTGATTTGATATAAATTTGATTTGGCTCTTTGGCCTCAACGCCACCTTGAAGCGTGGTTATGGCCCTTAGGTTCTTCAACTGGCCATTGGCTAGCGGCTCTGTCTTTAGCTGCAACATTCTGCGTATATTCTCACTATCAACATGTTGCCATGTTTGTTGCTGTTGCTGTTGCTTCTCACTCATTGTTTATGCTCTACAAGAAGTTCTAACATTTTTACTATTATTGCCAAGCATGTTGTTGCGCTTAGTTATATTAGTTGTTGTCTTTAATGTACATACATACATCGCAGCAGCAGCAGCTGCAGCGGAAAGTGCGTTCATATTTGTTGTTGGCGCGTGCGGGCCTCACTTGCTCACACGTGAATGCATATGAATGTGCATGTGTAGCAAAAGCCTGCTTGTTCTTCACAGCCCCGAAATGGCATCGGCGCATAGTAAACATTTTGAAGTTCATCTAGTCACCTTGTCTGTTCCTCAAGTGTGTCTATTAATTTTCACAATAACAAAAATGAATTTATTTCATTGACGTTTTCATACGAAAACATGTTGCTGCATGGCATATCAGCCTGCTGCTAACCTCTGTCTGCTTGTCCATAGCCAAAGGGCTTTGTTGAAATTCCCGAAGGCGCATGCGCGTGGGCTGCATTAACTGCTGCGTTGACAGCAGCAACAAAGGGCCGATATGAATGTGCGCTATGGCCAACTTGTGTAGGAACTAATGTATGAAAATTGCAAAAGCAACAACAAAACTAATAATTTAGCATACACACAAATGAGGCTTTGCGCAAATGTGCAGAATACATACAAACATATAAACACCTACGATCATAATAATAGTAGCGCGTCATAATGCAAAGTTTTAATTTATTTGTTATTCAATTTTTTATTTAATGTTTTTATTTTGTTGTAATTTTAAATATAAAGGGTGGTTACATTTCAATCGCCGATGTTGAATGTGAACCACACTTAAACGTCAAGCTTTTTTCTGGATTTCATTTGACATTTTTCAATTTCAGACTAACTCAATTTGAAGCGTGGAAGGATACACAATCGAGCAACGCGTTAAAGTTATTCAGGTTTACTATGAAAACGGGCGTTCAAATCAAAATGCATATCGCGCACTTCGTGATTTTTTCGGTCAATTTAATCGTCCAAATGAGGCACATTTTCACCTCAGTGGATTCGTCAATAAGCAGTGGATTCGTCGCCGCATTTGGGCGAATGATAATCCAAGAGTGATTGCCGAAAAACCAATGCACCCACAAAGAGTGACTGTTTGGTGCGGTTTATGGGCCGGCGGCATCATTGGGCCGTATTTTTTCCAAAATGCGGCCGGTCAGGCAGTTACTGTGAATAGTGTTCGCTATCGTGAGATGATAAAGAACTTTTTATGGCCCGAATTGGAAGATATGAATGTGACTAACGAAACAATGACTCTATTGCGCGAAAAATTTGATGGCCGAATAATCTCACGTCGCGGCGATGTCAATTGGCTGCCAAGATCATGTGATTTCACACCGTTGGACTTCTTTCTTTGAAGTTATTTGAAAAAAAAGGTGTACATCGATAAGCCAGCAACAATTCAAGAGCTAAAGGATGAGATAATTCGGCATATTAACGGCATAGAACCTCAATTATGCCTCAGCGTCATCGAAAATTTCGACCATCGGTTGGAGGTATGCCGCCGAGGCCGCAGCAGCTATTTGGCCAATATTTTGTTCCATGCTTAATTGAATCATACCAGTATTATCATAATAAAGAAAAATGACAAAAATTTCCTAAAAAAATTGTAGTTTAGTTAAAATCAACCTCGGCCCTTAAAACTTAACCACCCTTTAGTTCATACTAGAAGAGGGCCTATATAACTCAAATATCTGACATTGGACAAAACCACAAAATTAAAAAAATGACCATCGCAATAGTAAACTTTTTAATCAGAAATTCTAGAAAAATGCCGGGTATGCAGTTGTGTGCCAATTGAATTTTGGTAGGTTTGAGAAGACTCAAAATTCACATTGATTTTTTATAATTCTGGTTTTTTTTTGCTGGCGGTCTTATGCACTGAGCAGCACTCAAAGCCACGTCAAGGTAGGAAAGAACCTCTCCGTACCTTTTGACACCATTCGAGGTTTTAGTCAAGGTGACGCATTGCCATGCGATCTCCTCAACTTTATTATGGAGATTGCGATTCACGGGGCGGGAGTAGGTCCAAACGGAACTTATTTCTGTGAAAGTGTTCAGCTCCTTGCGTATGCTGATGACATCGACATCATCGGCCACACCAAGCGGGATGTCGCTACAGCTATTGAAAAAGAGTCCGCCCAATTGGGTCTGACGGTAAACAAGGGCAAAATTAAGTATTTAGTCTTGCCATAAATTCTTTGACAAATCTTGCAATGCTACGGCGAGAACGAATTCGTAGAGAAAAGTTGCGTTATTTTTCCTTTTATTCATCATCGCGTGATTCGATCCAGTGCAGGCATAAAATCCGTTCGAGAAAGAATCCACAGAAATCCCTTTAGAAAACAGAAAATTATGTCCAGGGAAATTAATGTATCGACCAGATCTAAGACAAGACTAATTAATTAAAGATGAACTCCATATGAAAACCTTCCGTCGCTCAACCAACCATCTTTTGACAACGCGCTTGAAGAAAATCAGACTCGACAGATGCAAGCAGCTTCTTCGGTGGCACGCGGTCAACGGCCATGAAAATATTCTTTTCACAGATGAGAAAATTTTCATTGTTAAAGAAGTTTTTAATAAGCAAAACGACAAAATCTATGCTAAAACTTCTAAAGATGCAAAAAATGTTGTTCCAAGGGTTCAACGTAGCCACCATTCAGCCTCCGTAATGCTTTGGTGGGGAGTGTCTTGTAAAGGCGTTACATCTCTTCATTTCTGAAGGGTTAAGACCCGTACAAAAGTGTGTCAGGAGGATGTCTTAGAAAGCGTGATGGAGCAGCTGAGATTCTACTCCAGCCCATAAGGCAAAAACCACCCAGCGGTCGCTAAAAACAATTATCCTGGGTTCATAGCGGCAGAAGATTGGCCTCCTGGAAGTTCAGATCTGAATTCATTGGACTACAGTTTGTGGTCAGAATTGGAGAACATGGCCTGGCGAGAGCCTCACAGAAATTTGGAGAACCTCAAATAATATTTGGTTCGGGAAAGCGACGTCAATAACGTAGTGCACCATTTTTAAAACCTTCGATTGGACACCCGGGTCTGTCCTTTTTCGCTCTGTTCCAGGATGATTTTTAAAAGGTTATATCCATAAATCGAGAGAAAATTAAATTTTAGGAAGCTACCTGGAAGCTCAAGTTGTTTGCTATAATAGAAATATGTTAAATTCTGGCCAGAACCGGCTATCCAACAAAGGGTTAATGTGATAAATACAGTCTGTGTCAGAAAAAAGGAACCGCGATTATTCATGAAGTATAAAATATATATATAATATTTTTTCACATAAAAGTAAATACGAAACTACGAGTCGAAATTACTCAATAAGCCGTGAAGTCTTCATTGTTGTCGAGTATATAGGAGTTGCTTTAAATCATCCGGCAAGATGCGTTTGACGTCTGGGGACTGGGAAGGTCAGTCCATTACTGTGACGCCATTTTCTTGTTCTGTTGTTTCTCAATGTGTTTTTCTGAGAGCAGTGGTTTTGATGCTGTGGGACGGTAGGATATGTTCGCCTCCTTCAGTCGACGTTCGATGGTGTTGATACTCACATCTATTCCCTTTTTAGCAAGAACTGATCGAGTTGGCGTAGTCGCAAAGAAGTGTCCCACTTAAAAAGTTGGACGATCACTTTATCCTGCTTTTTTGACGACACTCGCTTGAAACCGCGCTCGGAAAAGTCATCAACATTTTTGTACACTTTATACCGCTGATTCCACATCACAACAAACTTTTTTGATTTCTTACTTTCCAACCGCGGCGAAAGATAATTTTGACCCTTTCGAATGCGTGCAAAAAAATACCGCCTCAAAACGCTTCGCTCACTCCTCACTCATTTTTGTTACGTTGCGTTAGGGGAAAGTTTCGAACAATACTAACCTGAGTTAGAACTGGTGTCGTAGCTCTTGAGTGGGACTCTTACGCAGCAAAAAGCAGAACGAAATATTTCTTGAAGTTACAAAGCGTCAAAAGAAATTATCAGAAATCAACGTGATTTTTGAACCACTTTAAGCTGGCTCAATCATTTACAAAGCTGCGTACCCGAAATTACTCTGAAAATTTTGATTAAAGTGATTTAAATTTTTATGTTTTTTTTTAACTTTTTAAAGATTTTTACAATGTGTGTAACTTTAGGTTGTATGGTTTTTATTGAAGTATGAACTCTATTTTTATTAGAAAAAGTAAAAATAATAAAAAAGGTAGTAAAATATAAATAAATAGTCAACATTTTGTAATATGTCGCGCTGCTATTATTGTGAACACAACTGTACCTGCATTGAATCTATGAGGGCTTCACTCCTCCTTTTTGTGAGTTTGATGTTACCTCAGTGCTCAAAGTTGTTGTTGTAATTTAATATCTAGCAGTGGCACTGTGTTGCACTTTTGCATTAGTTGTGTTCCAGATAAGGAAGGTAAAAGGTCTAACCGGCATACTGCAGCAGAGAGGTGAGCGAATATTACAAGCAACTGCACGAGTGGTGAGTTTTTAAGTAACCAACATTGGGTTTGTCTTATCGCTCCTGAAATATGTGTACCTAAATTCCAACTTATACATTGTTAGATAATGCGATATACTTCCAGACACAGTTCTTCTAAGTTAAGCCCATTAAATTAATACCACTAAATACAAATATTATCTAAACTTTAAAGCACCCAGCAAACACAAGAAAAGTATTCGCCAATTGTTCCTAAACCCAAGTTGAGTTTGAGCATTACTTAGAAATATAATTTGGTACTAACCATTTTCTCAAACCTTATTATAATTTCATATCTAAAAAATCTTCATGTAAAAAAGTGTTTTTTAAGATGAGAAGATCTGGTCGTTGAGATGTTGTTGAGAAATTAAAACGATGGCGCTTATCCTCATTGCTTAAAGAGTATTTCTTTCAACACTCCTGGTATTTTTTAATGAATAGGAATGAATCCTCATTGCTTAAAGAGTATTTCTTTCAACACTCCTGGTATTTTTTAATGAATACCACATTGGTCAGGAATTTCCCGGAATATATTAAGAAAATTTAAAATACCAGTTTTTCGGCTTCAAAGTACTCCCTCGCTCGACTGCAACGCACTTATGCCAGCGTTTGATCCAGCTCTCGAACTTTTCTGGAACTTTATTTTCGTAATAGGCATCAGAGCCGTCTTCGATTTTTCTATTACTACCTTTTGGCTTTTAAAACGCGTTCCCTGTAGTGGTTTTTTGACTCGATCAAACAGTAGAAAATACCAGGTAGCCATGTCTGGTGTATTCAATGGCTGCTGGGTGGTATTGGTTTCGTTCTTGTTCGAAAATTTACGAGATGTTCGATGATCAAGGCACGTTTCCCGTCTTTCTGACCCAATCTACTCCGTGTCCTTGGATAAACTTCTTCTGTTCCGATCACTCTTGAAATTGGAATTTGAATAGGTCGAGCCAAGGAGAACCAAGAGATTTTGTGGCTCCTAAAACACTCAGAATATAAAAAGCCCATTGTATTTAAGGCTCTGGAAAGGGGGTAGATAGTCAAGAAGGGAAGGAGACAAGTGTCAGAGAAAGAGATAGGTTAGAATAGAGACAGAGATAGAGATAGTTAGTCCTGTGAGAATTTTCCAGATTCTTTGGCGAATCTGTAAATAACCTCCAGTTTTAGAGAATGAATATTACTCATTCTCACGACATCGGAACCCAAAACTCGTAGCCGTGCTCGAGCAAAGGCAGGACACTCACAGATAAAGTGTTCAGTGCTATCAGCCTCCTCCAAGCAAGACAGGCGCATTGGGTCCTCAATGATTCCATAGAGGATTCCAGTCATATGCTGACCTGTAATAATACCGACCATCAATCAAACGTCTTTTCTTCCAAATTTTAGTAGAAAGTTTGGCAGTTTTCTGTTCGGACTTGTCACAAAACTCTTTGCAGTTCTGCAGCTTTCTAGACCGGACCATCGCTCTTTACGTAATTTGCATACATAATCGCTGATCCAATTCATGATTCCTGCGGAACTGATTCCGATTATTGGCTCTGGCCCTTGTGGGGAACCGCTGATCCACCGTTGAACACCGGAGTGTTCTGGAACCCATATAAATACAAGCCTGTTCTGTCCTGCGACAGAATTTAGCTTCTTCCTACATTTTTTAACAATCGTTGCGGTTTGCTTCGTGTTCTCCAGGGCCTTCAGTGCAGCCTGACTGTCACTGAAAACTTCAATCTGTTTCCCGCTCCATCTCCTCTCGTTTATCCATTCAGCTCCTTTCAGGATGGCAAAAATTTCCGTTTGGAGAACAGTTGCCATTTATGATACTTATTACTATGGTTTAAGTACCACCCGGCTCCAGACCCTATTTCATTCTTACTACTACTTGAAAGTACCTGAATGCCTCGCTCTCAAAATAACTGCCGCGAAGTCAGTGAGAAACTCTAAACTTTTTGCTGAGAGATACAAAACACTAACATCAGAAAGAGAGTTCTTGGTGCATGTGACTTGACTTAGGATTTCTCTTCTCCAGAATTTAGTATCTATGAGCAGCATGAACACATTTAACCTGATTTTTTTTTATATAACTTAAAAGGTCTTTGTAAATTTGATCTTGAAAATTGAAAAGTATTAGCTCTAATAGTTATAAGGCTTACAGTTGCTGTGTTAGCATCGAATAACTAAATAAATAAAATAAAATAAAATAAAAACTAAACTAAAAACAATGCTGTGAAAAATCCACGAATTGTTTTCCCAGAAATCCTTTCTTTTTTCGGTTCCAGTAGTTTTTGCTTCAAATAAAAGTCTCATAACGCCAGAATTAGAGAACTTATCAACTGTCTGACCCTCTGGCGAAACCCTCTGAAAACGACGTGGGAGTTTTGGTCTTGCTTCATTCAGAGCCCGCCCCTCACTCACCTGATGTGCGGGTTGCAAGTCGTACTTATAAACCCACGTCTCGTCTCCACTAATCATGCATTTGTTAAAGGTTGGGTTTGATTCAGCCTTGGAAATCATGTCTTTTGCGATATCAATGCGGTTCTGTTTTTGCATGATATTCAGAACCTTTGAGACCAACTTTGCAGCGAGACGGCGCATATTCAAACCATTAAAACGCATAACTACAATGTCCTGAATCGATTCATAAGCAATGTTCAAGTCCCCTGCCAGCTCTATGATGGTTAGTTTGCGGTTATTGATCAAATTTTCTTTCATTTCTTTCATATTTTTGTTGCTTAACATATTTGAGCGAAAAATCCGGTGCGGATGGATCACGTCAACTATTACTTACGTTACAACGATGAGTGCCTAGCTGAGCTAAACAACTTCCAAATCGCCGACTACATCAAGCTTCAGTATTTTAAGTGAGCTGAACATATTTTGAGGATGGAGCCAAATGATTGTGCAAAAAAGGTCTACAATAGTAAGCTGTATGTGCCGTTTTAAAGGGGTCGCCCAAAAGAAACCTGGATTGACACAGTTAATGATGACGGCAATATCTTTGGACTGAAAAACTGGGGGATGTCTGCAAAGGATCGAGATTCTAGGTTGAAGTTATTGAGGGAGGCCAAGGTTCAAACTGTGCCGCCACGCCAACAGTGATGATAATGATGATGTTTTCATCAGTTTTTGATGTCGACGGCCTACCACTGCGTTCCTCGATGGACTCACGATCTCTTCTGAAGCATTCGGGCCACTCGTAAATGTCTGTTCTCTTTACCGAGTTAGTTTCTTAACATTTTTAAGGTTTTCGTTCCATTGAATCCATTTTTAACGCAAAATTTAATACAAACTCGTTGTTGCAAATTCCAATCCAGTTTTAAAACTGTAAAAAAGGGGAGTCGATTTACTCACGACCGCATCATTTTTACAAATGTCAAGCAATGGCGATAAATGGCGATTTTGGTAGAAATGCTTTGCTACAAAAAAGCAGGATTCAAATCAGTTGAGTTAGAGCGTTACCTGGCGCTTATTCCGGGAAATTTTTGATCAAGATGGTACCTCATCAGATTCATCGGTTCATAAACTGTGAGTTTCTTTTCTTCTGCTTTTTAAAGGTGGTATTTGGTGAGTATTGGGGATTGGCTCTCATGTCTACTCTTTAATATTGCCCCTGAAAAGGTTATCAGGGACTCTGCCGTAAACACAAAGGGAACTATTTTGTTTAAATCGGTTCAATTTCTGGCTTACGCGGACGACATAAACATAATCGCACCCTCGAGTGTGAAAGAAGCCGAGTGAGAAAGAAGCATTTGGAAGTATTGAAAGAGCAGCAAAATTTATGGGTTTAGAAATAAACGAAGCCAAAACTAAAGCGCTTGTTTCAACTACATCGGACTCTGTCAGACACAATGTGGGTCAAATACTAAAAACCGGTGACTATGGTTTCGAAGTAGTGAAGGATTTTAAATGCCTTATGATAATTATTAATTATGACAACAAAATTTCAGCAGAAATCGGCCACAGAATCCTTATGGCCAACCGCTGCTATTTTTCGCTGTGTTAACACCTAAAGAGTTGCCTCCTAAAGAGAAAAACAAAGATTTCATTATACCGCTCAATTATAATTTCCATTTTGCTATACGATAGTGAAACGTGGACACTCAGAGATGCAGATAAACAGAAGCGAAGCTGCTTGTTTTCGAGAGGACAGCTCTGCGAAAAAATGTTGGCGCTATATGCGATAAAGGCGAAAACGCTACAAACACGAACTCGGAAAAACTATATGCGCACCCATCTATGATAACCACAATCATGATCAGCAGTTTGAGATGGGCAGGCCACATATTGCGGGTATCACGGATTACCCACCTCAACAAATACTCTTCGGTAAATGTCACAGACAGAGAAGAAGGGGCCGCCCGCCGCTTAGATGGATTGACGCAGGGTTATTGGCATTTCAGGCATGGAGGACACAGCAGGCGAAGACCCGACCAGGGTTGTCCAGCCAACAATGATGATGATGATTTGGTGATTTTACTACCCACTGGTTATGCATTTTTTCATCGGTTATTAACCTCATTATTAAAAATAGTTGCGGCAAAGGCGTAGGTGTGATTTGAATTTGCTCTCAACCATGTCATTTTGATATAAATATTATGATGTCATACCACGAACCTACAGTAGCGTTATAAGGACGTGATGTGGAGTAGAAACGTATCAAGCGGACTTTTACACAGGCGCAGCAGGTTCCCGGTAGCGTTTAATTGGTACTTGGCAGTCGCTCAGGTAACCGGTTCACTTTGTTGGAGTTCAAGCTAATCAGGATTAATTAATGCAAAAGTGCAAACGTGATGAGTGGAGCGTGGAGCGATACATGCCAAGTAGATTTTGTGCAATTACGTGATGTGCATAGTAGTTGAGACAAAAACAGTCTAATTATGATAAATAAGAAGGCCGTGATTGTAAAGCAAAAAAATACAAAAATATGGTGGAGCACATTTCCCTGCAGCAAATTGTAAATTCAAATGACGATTCTGACTGTAGTTTTTTTTTTTAATATGGCTCCCACGCCACTTAAAAACATTAGAGTGATCCACAAGAAGTGGAAGTACGACGTATTTTGTACGACATCCCTAGAATTACTTGTATTATATTTAGAAAGAAATACATTTTTTTTATATCGAAATGTTGGTGTCATTAATGGCGTCGCAAAGTCGACGGTTGTATGGGACAAAGTCAGGACTTCTTCACTAAATAATTACAATGTAGAGTGTTTATTTGTTGAATTAGAATAGGAGCTCGGCGAAAACCTAACAGAAGTGTACGCGCCAACCATTTTTGTTTTGTTTTATTAAAGCTAATTAATCTAGATTCTCTAGGAAAGCGAATAAAAGTCCTTTCCCTTTTGTTTATTTTCAGTGTTGTTAATGGCATCGTCGACTGTCCAGTTCTACATAAATGTTCCAAAAAGTAGTCTTGGTATTGTTTACCATTTTTATGGTTAAATTAAATTTGCGAGTAATGGACCCATATCTTGTGATGCTAAGGAGCCAAGGTGGTCGCTTCTCAACACATCAAGGCCAAATATCTCAACCCTGATTCGAGCGAAGCCTGGGCAGTCGCGCAGAAAGTGTTCAGCCGTCGCATCCTCCTCTTCACAAGCTGGACAGAGTACACTGTCTGAGATGCCCAACCTTTCCATGTCTTTCGCCCACAAAAAGCTGCCCATCATCAGCTCGTCTAGCTGCCTGCAGTCCTTTTCGCTTAATGACAGGAGGATTTGCGAGAGTTGATCGGACAAGACAGGCAACATCAGTTTAGTTCATCTGCAACCTCTCTCAGCCTGCTAAGCTCGCTTGTGGGTTGTAGTAACCCATTTGATAACCGTGGCTTTGTTGGCTGCAGAATAGAGTGGCAGAACGGGCTTCGGGCTAAAGAAGTTGGCCTCAGAGCCCATCCTAGCTAAGCAGTCAGATGTCTCGTTACCCATGATACCCACATGCCCCGGGGCCCATGTTAGCATTAGGCTATTATGTCTACCGACATTGTTCAGACTGGATTTGCAGGCCCGACCACCCTTGAAGTGGTTGGGGGGCTGTCTAAGGCCATGAGCACAGCTTGGCTGTCGCTGCAGTCACATATAGATCTGCTTCTCCATCTGTTTTCCACAACATAATTCATCGCTTTTGGAACAGCATACACCTCCGCCTGAAACACAAATGCATGCATTCCAAGAGCAAAGGGCATTTTTGTGTCGCTGGATGCCACGTAGACCCCAGAGGTGAAACCGTGCTCGTTCTTAGAGCTATCCATGAAAATGCGAGAACAGTGTTTTCGGGCTCATTTTCAGAGTTTGACCACAATCGAGCCTCTGGCAGTACCACATGTATTTCGCTTCAAGTACGACTCTTGAGTCAAGGGGCATGAAGAGAATCGTTGGATCGAAGCCCATATCTTCTCTGCTTTCCAATGTCGAATAGGGCCCGTACCAGTTCCCATTGTGTTCCAGCCTGCAGATGGCGTTCGGGGCCTCTCCATCATCAAGTGGTGGTAGACCAACCAGAGCTATTCTAATGCCAGTCGGAAAAGTAGTTGGAAAAGCTCCGGTGAAACAGATGGCCACAGTGCTTTGTACTCTCGATAAGGTCCTATTGACTCCCACTAAAGAGAGTCTACTCATCCAGACCACTCATGCATAGATGATAATATGTATTATCATAGCCGTGTAGATCCATAGGATCTTGCTAGGAGAAAGTCCCCATATTTTTCCAAAGACATCTCTATACCGCCAGAAAACTGTCAGAGCTTTGGATGTCTTTGTATCAACGTGTGACTTTCAAAGAAGTTTACTATCGAGGATTACTCCAAGATATTTGATTTCTTTGGATAGCTGGTTTGGCAGAATGAGTCCATCGAGCTTCCTCCTTCTGGTAAAGAGGACAATACCAGTTTTGGTGGAGTTTGCCGATAGTCCATTCGCACAGCACCAAGTGTCAATCATATCCAGAGTTGACAGCACTTTTCTACAGATGCTCATAAGTAGAGATCGGATTTTTATGCAAATTGAATATTTTATTATGATGAGTTTCCACCTAGGTGCGAACTTCATGTGATGTTAAACAAAATATGCACTTGCATAAGAATCCGATGTCTACTCATAAGCAAAGGGCCCGTTGTCAGACAGGCAACGTCGCCCTCATATGCTTGTGTCTAGACTCCATCATTGTTTAAGGTGGTGAGTAGAGGATCGATCACCATGCACCAGAGCAATGGAGACAGCACAACACAGGGTAGCCTCTATTAACCCCGAATGACACCAGCAGGTCCTCTTTCGCCCGCACCGTGACGATTCTAGCATTGAACGAATCCAATTCACTAGCACCCGGTCTACGCCATGCCTACTGGCAGAGCTGCTCATACTGTAACATTACTCGTGGGCTTTTTTTCCCCCCAAACGGATGTGTATATGTATGTGTGCATATTGTGTATTGTCTCAATGTCTCTCTCTATCTCTCACTCTCTATATATTCATTTGTGATGAACACCAGTAGATTTCCCTTAAGCAACATATTTCCTCAATTTGATATGAGTGCGAACAACTTCAGCAATGTTTTGCGTATTTGTTCTACCGCTTTTTGTCAAATAAATCAGCTGAAATAACAACAACATGTGACTGCCTATTGGCGTCTCTGCCTAATTTATGAAGTGTCTGCCTGCCGCGTTAAGTTGGGGCGAAGTGTGCGCTGGGCGACAGGTGCCTTTGTCACTGATTTACAGCAAACGATTAGAACGAGCCCACATTGTTAGCACTTGAAATATAGCCAAATAGAATAATGTAGGCATTGCAGTAATTGATCTCTCGTTGAAGTGCGCAACAAATTTTATGGCACAATAATTTTATGTACAAATCTACATTAACAAATGTGCATGGAAGTTTTGTGGTTTGAGTTCTTTGTTGAATTTTTATCTGGAAATAATTCATTTTTCTTGCCATCAATTACGCCCGCATTCCTGAGACGTTTAGTAGTTGAATGAGGTGAGCCGCGAATATTAGTGCAGAATCTAAACTTTAGATGCGTGAATGTATTACATAAAAATATGTATGTGTGTATGTGTGTAGATATGCTTGTAAGTTTGTGAACAAATATTTAGATCTGCGCTCAACACAAATTCCTTACACCACTCAACGTATTGGCAGTTGAAATATGGAACAAGTGTTGATGGAGTACTAACTGCTGATTGCAGCTAACTGTGAAATGTTTGTTTATTTTGCAAAAATGCCAAATCATTGCCACGCCACAAAATTACAAAGAATGCTGGGGCATAACTGAAAAAAAAGAAAAGAAAAAAGTCTTGACGTTGCATAGCCGCATACCCGTTGGGCTAAAAATAGGTGGTCATAAAAATATTATTATCATTACTTTTTTCTTCTCTTACAAACATACACACATACATGCATTGTATATATGCACCTACAAGCTCACTCTCTATATGTACTAGTGGATGGCGCTCCGCATTTGCCCTTTGTGTGTGCTAGTGTCATTCGACTATGTATTCGGCTGCCCTTTGTATTGCGCCTCATTATGATGGACGATACTGTCGGTGGCCGCAGCTTAAATTTGGCAGCGGCTGCCAAGCTATGCCACTTGTACTACTTGCCGCTGCAACAGCTGCCAACAGTTGCCAAATGCAGATAATCATCCGACAAGCGCGCGCGTGGAGCGCAGTCTTCAGTTCGTTCCTTCTACATTGAACTCACACACACTAATGGCTGAATGGTGGGTTGAAATTGGTGTATGAGAGAATTTTCTTAAGTGTTTTCCCCTTTGCTTGGCTTGGCGGCTGCATTTTGGGAATTTGTCACGTACACCCATTTTAGAGTAAACGGACATGATTATGCATTGTTAATAACTTCATTGCACGGCTTGACTCATCAGCGTTGCATTCAGGCTTCATACTCCACTCGCAAGCTTATGCGAGTTGCTTACCGACATATGTACATATGTATATGTGTGTATGTGTATGTATGCGCTTATGTAACTTTACGCGTGCATTGTGTTCGCCGTTGTATTTTGGCATGTTTGCTTGCTGCAAAAATTCTAATATGTCGCCAAGTTGGTGGTTTGCCGACAATGACAACGCCAGTGACCGTTATTTACGAGCTGCGGCTTGTAATGACTAAAGGTAAAATAAAAATGTCATTGAAAAACCTTCTTGGGCGGAAAAGTGGAACTGGCTTTGAAACGTATATGGACGCAGCGAAGCAATTGAAATGGCAAATTTAATCTAAAATTCGAAAACTTAGGGCTTCGCTACCGATTTCGACTCTCTTGCAAAATGTATTATTAACCCTTCACCGTTTATGGGCCCATATATGCTATTGCAGTTTTGATTAAATTTTATTTCCATAATAAGTATAAAACAATTAAAACTTTTTTAATCCATCAAACATGAATTTAGTAATAATAAAACGCAAACAAATTGTATGTGATTTTATGGCATTTCGAAATAACCTCACTTTTGTGAAAGCATACACACAAGCATATGCGGACGATATTGTCTGCCTGCTAACGGGCCCTTCGCTTATGAACATCTGTAGAAAAGTGCACAAAACTCTGGATATGATTGACACTTGGGGCTGTGCGAATGGGCTATCGGCAAACCCCACCAAAACTGGCCCTCTTTACCAGAAGGAGGAAGCCTGATGAACTCGTTCAACTCGGTCAAATATCTTGCAGTAAACCTCGATAGTAAACCCCTCTGGAAGTCACACGTTGAAACAAAGACATCCAAAGCACTGACAGTTTTCTGACGGTGTAGAGGTGGCTTTGGGAAAGCGTGGGGATTTTCTCCTAGCAAAATCCTATGATCAACACGGTTATGATAATATCTATTATCATCTATGCATCAGTGGTCTGTATGAGTAGACTCCCTCTCGTGGGAGTCAGGAGGATCTTATCGAGACTACAATACAATGCAGCCATCTGTTGCACCGGAGCTTTTCCAACTACTTTTCCGACTGGCATTAGATGCTCTGGTTTGTCTACCACCACTTGATGCTTTCACCCATTGAGAGACGTTGAACGCCATCTGACAATGGGAACTAGTACGGCTCCTGTTCGGCATTGGACAACAGAGAAGACATGGACTTCGATCCAACGATTTTCTCCTTGCCCCTTGACTCCTTGTCATCAAAAATCGTACTTGAAGAGAGATACAGTTTGCTGTCAGAAGCTCAATTGTGGTCAAACTCTGAAAATAAGCCCGGCAAACACTGTTTTCGCATTTTCACGGATGGTTCCAGGAGCGAGGAAGGCTCCGGCTCTTGGGTCTACGTGGAATCCAGCGGGACAAAACTGCACTTTTCTTTTGGAATGCATGCATCTGTGTTTCAGGCGGAGGTGTATGCTATTCAATTAGTGATGAACTTTATTGTGGAAAACAGATGAATAAGCAGATCTGTGAGTCTCTGCAGCGACAGCCAAGCCGCCCTCATGCCCTTGGACAGCCTCCCAACCACTTCAAGGGTTGTCGAGTCCTGTAAATCCAGGCTGAACTAAGTCGGTAGACAGCCGGCATTCGACAGTTGAGTAGGTGCACAGACTTGTCGAAAAAATACAAACAGCGCTCGACTAAAAATGAATCCGTACATCAAATCTGTGGCGCCAAGGTCTACTCTTTAAAATAAAAAAGAAATAGCCACTAAATGCCTATTTGTTTCTTAAATCATATCTGAACCAACGAAAGTTCTACGTAGATTACGCAAAGGAAATCTCCAATTTCGATGAGATTAAAACTGGGGTCCCAAAAGGCATTACATTAGGTGCAATCCTGTACCTAATTTTTACACACGATCTGCCAAACACAAATGGTGTACTAACCGGTGTTTTTGCCGATGGCGTTGCTGTTATGGCGACAGCAACGGATCCCGCAGAAGCCTCTTCTATGCTCCAATTAAGCATAACTAAAATCACCAAATGGCTCCAGAGCTGGTGATCGAAAGTGAACGAAAATAAATCTCAACACGTAACCTTCACCAGAAAGAGCATCACCAACCCACAAATATACTTAAGGGGGTATTCTAGTATAGAGGCATGATTTTCGCCCGGTTTTTGAAGCGCTATACAAAGGAAACAAAACAATTTTCTTATCCTTTTTTATCACCTGTTTATTGAATATTAATTATTACATTAAAAAATAACCAAAAAATTAAAATTGAAAAAATTATATTGTACGCAGTCAAAGTAAGAGGTCCAAAAAAAGGGTGTTCTAGCCTGCATGATGCCAACCCTCCTGGTGATCTAAAAAATTAAAAACCAAACAAGTTCTTAATTATTACAAATGTCGCTATCGAATGAGCCTTGGACAAGCTAAAAATTGTTTTTGAAAAATTATAAAATAAAAAAAAAAATAAAAAATAGTTTGGAGAAAAACGCGTTCAGGTTGAGTTGAAATGATCGGAACGGAACCGGATATCCACCTTCTCAATGGGCAACAAGCTTATCCTTTACAAATTTGTGATAAAACCATTCTGGACTTATAAAACCCAACTGTGGGCATAGCATCAAATTTAAACTCGGAAATTCTGCAGCGTTTTCAAACCAATACTCTACTCAGCCTAGTCAAAACTCCTTGACGTAACAAGTGTTTGAATTCAGAGTGGAAAGCGAAAAAAAACATGCTTCAAATGTTATGTTGATCATGTAGTAAAATTGAAGCTTCCAATGGAAAATACCATAATATAAAAGATTTAATTGTTTAATTAACTCATAACTTTGGTTAAGAAAGGACAGAAACTTATTCCCATACCCAATAGTTTTTATATATGGTTCTATATACAAAAAAAAATATATACACTTTTTCATCTTTTTTCTTTTAATAGTATGTCTTATTGATAATTAAATAGAGCATTTTCCTCAGTGAAACTATTTTTTCTTCCATGCATTATTAATTCATGCAGTAAAGGGTTAAATGTCTGCTTTTGAGAAGTGCTATAGAAATCGCTATTCCACATTTTTATATGATTTTTCCTTTATTTATTGGATGGATGATTTTATTAAATGGAGTGGGCCTTTCAATTAATTGCGAAATATAAATGTATTCAAATATCTGCTGTGATGGTTCCTGTGGTAGCTCATCGTGTTAACCCGGTTTATGCCTCTATCACTGGAAGGACGCGGCCTATATTCGCCTTAAGAGTCTGAATCATTTGTGTGCAGTTTTGTTTTCCTTGTGGTTTGTTTTGCTAGAATCGCAACGCACTTGCCCCCTCTAAAGCTAGCGCACCATGGTGCGAGCCAGTAAAGACACCGACAAACTGATGTACGTGAACAGAAGTAGTCTCGGCGGCTGTATGTATAAACTTTTATATTTATATATAACTGGCTCTTACAGCCATTATTGGGTGTTTGGCCGAGCTCTTTCCCATATTTGTAATGTGCATTTTGAATGTTGTTCTTCCGAACTCCGAACAGCAGATGTTTTTATTTTTTTATGGCAAAAATACACTCGAGGTTTGCCAAAATTTGTTTAGGATATTTGCAATGTTATTCACGTCGACTCCACTGAAAAGGATAAACAGATCCTCGGTGCGTACTCTGCAAAAATGTAGGATCGACATCGATTTGAAGTGTAAGCGACAGCATTTGGCGGGTAAACAAATTCTCTTTCACCAGCTTACGAATTTTTCCCTCACTATCCCCTGTTTCCAATTATCATATAAAAAAATGACTTGATGGTAAGATATTTAGTACATTGACGACATATTCGAGTTCTCTACATTATTTCAATTTCTTTTGGGGACTTAAGAAGCCCCTTTTTTAAGAAGAATATGGTTGATACTACAAAAAAATATATAATTTTTTAAGAAAAATATACTTCATACTACAACAAAAACTATAAAACGCAAAGTTTAAAATTTTGTACAAAATTTAAATTTTTTTTTACATTTCATCAAAAATTTCACCTTTTTGAACAGAATTTTTAGATTTGTTGGAATTTTTGTCGGTATTTTTCTTGGTAGTTTAATAGAAGAGCTCGTTAAATTTTAGTTTAACAATTGTAAATTGCCGTTTATTTTGGATTTTTTTTGCTGCTAGGCTTCTGATATTAGAATGGAGGAGAGGACATTTTATGCAAAAATAATGGAATATATTTGTGTACCCTTACACCCTTTATTGTTCCAAAAATAGAGGGGCATACAGCTTTTAAGCCAACCCCGCAAGCCAGATGGAGGACTTTTTTCATGGCAAAAATACACTCGGAAGGTTGCCCTTGCCTGTCGCGGGGTGACTGCTATCAGAAACAACTTTCTCTATCATTTGGTGTTCCATGCCGAGAGACTCGAACCTACGCACTTTCGAATGATAGTCACGCACCAACCTGGCTTCTTAGGTGCCTAAAATAAACATACTGAAGCAGAAAAGAAAAAAAGTGCTGGGAATTGCTTACCTCACCTGAAGGTAGTTAATAAATTAACATAAAGGAATCAGCGGTTCAAACACAAAACAACAACAAACAAATAAAAAGCCTACCACGAGCGTGCCGCTACAAAGGTTTTGCGCATACTTAAGGACATACAAACAAACAACATGTCATAACTAGACTCAACATCAAAACAACAACAACTATTGTAACAACAACAACTTAACTCGCTGTCAATTAAAACAACAATAACCGAAACGGTGAAGCAGATAAGAATAACATTTCCACTTTAAGATCCTTGAACGACAGCTCCCCTACCCCACCCAACCTTCGCTGCTATTGTCAAATTTGGTCATGGCTACAGTGCGCGATTTCTGCCTCTTTCGCTTTTGCTCTCCAGCCATGACAATTAAGCCACGAGTCCCGTTAAACACGTAGCCAGGCGCTTGGGTGTCCGTCGAACTATTATTACTTTTTTTTTCTTTTCTTTTTGATACAATACATGCATGCTTCTATGTATGTGTGTGGGTGTGTGTGTGTGGCTGTAGGTGACGTGTTTCCTGCATGCCGAAATGTTGCAGCACGTTTCTAAGCAAAACATTGTTTCCCGCCTCAGTGGGTGCCACAAATGTGCAAGGTCAAAATGATTTTCTTTTTGTGCTGTTCTTGCTTTTATTGGGCGTATTTGGATGTATGTATGTATGTATGTATGTACTTAGCATTTTGCTCCTTTTTCATATTTTGCATTTGCTGCCGTAAACTTCAACAACCGACAATATTTTTGCCATGTCATCGGTAGAATTATGAAATGTTGATTTTCAGTGATTTTTTTCCTGCAAAAAAAAACCAAAGAACACAAACATTTATGCAAACAATCGATTTGTGGCAACTACAATACGAAATTAGGTTGCAAGTTGTTAAGTGTGCGCGAATTTTTGAGGCATGAAATTGGAGCAAATTGATCATGACAACAATACTGGCTGACAAATAAACGCCAGCAAAGTAAACGCCAGATTAAAAATTTGCAGGCGCATTTGATTTGGATTCGAATGCTATTGAATAAAGCGGTAATGGTGCCGAGCCGTGGTGGGGGCTGGGCGGCTGTTTCTTACGTTTGTTATTATACCGCGTGATACTTGTTTGGTTGAATTTTTTTATGAGGTGTATATTTTTTGGCTTGCCCGTTAGTACCATTTAATTGCAGAACGAATTATTGAAATGTAAAAATGTGAAAAATTAAAAAAAATAAAATAAAAAATAAAAAAAATTAAATTTTTCATTGCTTAGTCATTTACCTGCTTTTAACCCTAATGCTTTGATCTACGCCCACTGGAACTGCGGCAATATTTTTATATTACTGCCTCCGAAGTAAAATACTTCAATTCACATTTGATGAGTAGGCGCTCAAACAAAAACTGTTTGTTATTAATGTGGCAAAGTTTATTTTTATTTCTGGTTAGTTTAGGTTAGGTTGCATTGGTACAGGTGGATCTTACAGGTAAGTTGTCTAAAAATTCAGAAACAGCAACAACACCAGAAATCGTATAAAAATACAGGAAATCGTATTGGAAAGTCGTCGAGTGACTAAAAGAGTTTTTGTAGAAGCCCAAGGTATCTATCTCATAGGGCAGTATAAGCAACTGAAGTTTCCTTAGCGAAAATCACGAAACACGTCTCTAACCTATCAATCAGTCTGATATTTGTTTGACCGTCGTTCGATAGATGGCAGCACACAATGCTAAACCAACTTCCCTCAGGAACGGCCTCTGTCATCAAAGACGGGTACTTATTGAAGCGCCCTCGTACATTCGAATGCGATTTTCTCAGCGATATTTAGAGCGTTTTCCAAAGGATAAAGTGGGTTTTTTGCATCGATTCATCACTCTGGATCCATCACCAAGATCCTAAATCCAGGCAAGACGCTAAAGAGTGGTGTAAAATTGGTTCTTCGAATCCGACACGAGTTCGTGACCAGAAATCGGCCAAGAAGGTGTTAGGATCAGTTCTTTGGGCTGCGAAAGGAAGTTTGTATGTGAATTACTTGGAAATTGGTAAAAAAAATCAAATTCTAAATATTATTGTAACGTTTCAGACCAACTGAAGAAAAAAGTTCATGAAAAAAGATCCTCTTTGCAAAAGCAAACAATCTTTTTTATCAGGACAATGCACTGTTTCACAAAGACTATTTTGACAATAGCTAAAATCCACGAATTAAAGCTCGCATTGTGGGAGCATCCGCCGTATTCACCAGATTTGGCCCCTAACAACTTTCATCTGTTTACAGACCTAAAAAAAATTATGCGTAGAAAACGTTTTTCATCAAATGACGAGGTCATAACAGCTGTGGAAGCGCATTTTGCAGCCCTTAAAGTTTCTCACTTCAGGGATAGAATTCTTAAGTTGTAAATTGATGCTCAAGGATGCTATATCTACCGAATAATAAAGTGCGTTTCAAACCATAAAATAGTGTTTTTCTTATCGAACAGCAAAACTTATTAAACAACCTTGCAACATATACGTCTTAATACTTCGCTGCTTGCCGTTGCATAAGCAATTTTATACTTTCTATAAATAGGCTTTAATTCTTCTACATTTATCTGTTTCGCAAAGGTCACTGGTAAAAACGCTGCAGCTGTTTTGGATAGCGAGCTTAAGGGCTGGATACACCTGCCCTTTCTCAAGCCTTGCAGTCTATTTGTACTCTTAAGGCGGAAGCCTGCTTTAGAGGCTTCAAAAAATCAATTTTTTTTTTTTTTGCATAAATGTCTTCCCAAACTATCCAAAAATGTGCTCTCAAAATTTCAGAAGCAAATTCAAAATATTTTCGGAGTTACAGAAGAAATTGTGAGCAAGCGTCGAGCAGGTATAGCGGCCGGACCGCTCGAAGTACGATTTCTCGGTTTTTTATTTTTACGATTTTTACGTCCTATCGAAACGAGATAACATTGATTGTATTCGGAATTAAATTCTCTTCTTCTTCTTCTTCTTAATTGGCGCGATAACCGCTTACGCGATTTTGGCCGAGCTTAACAAAGCGCGCCAGTCGTTTCTTTCTCGTGCTAACCGGCGCCAGTTGGACACACCAAGTGAAGCCAAGTCCTTCTCCACCTGATCTTTCCAACGCAGAGGAGGCCTTCCTCTTCCTCTGCTACCACCAGCTGGTACCGCATCGAATACTTTCAAAGCCGGAGCGTTTGTATCCATTCGGACGACATGACCCAGCCAACGAAGCCGCTGGATCTTTATTCGCTGCGCTACGTCTATGTCGTCGTAAAGCTCATACAGCTCATCGTTCCATCGCCTGCGATATTCGCCGTTGCCAACGTGCAAAGGTCCAAAAATCTTACGCAGAATCTTTCTCTCGAACACTCCAAGCGTCGCTTCATCGGATGTTGTCATCGTCCACGCTTCTGCGCCATACGTTAGGACGGGCATGATGAGAGTCTTGTAGAGTGTTAGTTTTGTTCGTCGAGAGAGGACTTTACTGCTCAGTTCTCTTCTAGTTGAATCTAAAAGACTTGAAGAAAGTTATGATTAACCCACTTTTTAAACAATCTAAAATTAATTTGTTTTTCCAAAAAAATGATTGTTTTTTTATTAGCGAAAAATTGTTTAATTTATCACTTTTTGTTTAATTTTCTTGATTTAACTAGAAGCTATACTATACTAAAATAAATTTTTTTTTGGGTTTTTGGTCTCAGATGAAAATTGCGATCTGCATCTTTCCCGCCGCACGACACATGCGGCGCCTCGGTAAAATGCTTGTATCAGGCATAATATGACATATAATTTAATGAAGAAATTTGAAAAGACTGTTGAAATATATAACAATAATACCTGAAAGTTTCGTTTCAATCGAATATTTTTTTCCTTCCCAAAAAAATCCACGAAAAAATCGATTTTTTGAAGCCTCTAAAGCAGGCTCCCCCCTTAATTGCTGTAAGTATGGCTATGTAGCTTCCTATGAAAACTTCCGATTTTTAGCCGTGCCCTCTTATGATTTATATGTAATCTACCATCGAAACCGCTCTCAAATGGGAAATACCACATAATTAATGTTTTTATTTTAATAAACTTTCCAACAACAATGCGATTGAATTTTTTTCTTCAGCCTCATATTCACATTTGCTGACAGTTTGCTGTGGCTTAATAAAAAGCGAAATATATGAAAAATAATTTCTTCGTAAGTTGAAATGTAATTTTTGTTCTTAATTCTTAGCAAAACAAAAACGGATTGTGATTCACAATCCACGTCAGTGGTATCTGTAGCGAAGAGAGTTTGTTTTTTGCCTTTTTCTTTGTGTGGAAAAAATCAAGATATCATACGCCGAAGTAAAGCGTAAACACTGAAATGAAGTGTGAGTTTTTTGCCGCAATTTCCTGAGTTCTGATGTTTAGCGGTCAAAATTTCTCTTGGCAAATATTTGTAATGGAAACGGCATTTTTGCTGCGGTTCGTTTTTGTGATTAATAAATTGTTTCATAAAATATTGTATGATTTTATGTATGAGTCGCCAAATCGGTAGGTAGAGAAGAATTCATGTTGTACTTTACCTTGGAATGGAATAAAAATGTTAATAACCATATTTTTATTTTATTTTGGTTTCTTCAAAGATGCATAGTCGAGTTGTACTAATCAGGTTTTTAAGGATTTTTTGAGCAAATTTTTGATTAGAAATAAATATATTTCTTGAAGCTATTACGTTGGAAACTAGATATCAATCAGTGGTAGCAGTTGTATGCAATATCTTTTTTTATATAATGGTGGCGCAAAATTAATCACCCTATCGGTAAACTTATAATTTTTGCAAATGACGTCGCACGTTAATCATATTTGACACTTGTGAATTAGACAGCTGCTGCATACTTATACAAATGAACTTAAATTTCCAAGTCAACCGCACCGAATATGTGGATGTAGAGGCAATGTGAAATCATATTACATAAAAGCATTTTTATGAATACAACAAATAAATTACTGAAAGCCCTCGCCTCATTTGAAATGGTGTTTTTGGGTATTTCTTTAAAAGCATGTAAAATGGAAAGGAAAAAAGAGTTTTTATTTTTCATGACGAATGTCGAAAATGACGTCGGGCAAGAACATCAATGGTCTGTGCGCCAAAATAAACGGCTACCTCACCTGCCTTTCGCGCTTTTCACTGCGAGGAATTTACAATTTTCCCCCCACTAAGTTCACGACGACCCTGTTTACCACCTGGTCAAAGGAGGTCAGGACCTGAAACTGAAGGTCAAAATCGACGGCACACTAATACCAACTGTTAACAACCCCAAAATTATAGAACTAACCTTTGTTAGTTTCCTCTCCTTCACTGCGCATACAACCGCAATTGCTACTAAAGACCAAAACCAGAATCACCTCCCAGGTAGGTCAGGAGACAACTCTTCCGTTACGCCGACAAGATCCAGGACAAAACAAATCTACAACTACTGGACCGGACAGTGTTTAGACAGACAATAAACGATATTCTTCGGGAGACACTTAACGCCTTCTTAAGCTCCCAGCTGTCGAATGTCGTAATCGGAGTCCAACCACCACCCTTAGCAGATGAAGAGCTCCAGCTACGATGAGAGATCTGCGTAACCTTAGCACAATTACGTTCTGGATACTGTAGCTGGTTGAACTTCTACCAGTCCCCGATATACTAAACATTTGTTCAGTATTTGAAGGTACACCGCATGACACTAACCACCTTTTCAAACCCACTCATCTAACATCCCTCGCCCTCTGGACCCAACCTGTCGAAACAGCGAGTTTCCCACGTGGTAGTCCCACCGTTATATGAGCTAGACGAAGACGACCGGTGATCTACATGACACTGACAGGGTTAAGAATACTGCTCCAACAACAACAACCATAATATTCTATCTAATATTTTATAGCTTTGTTAAATGTAAAGAAGAAGAAATAACTATTTCTCATATTTTTATTAATCGCTTATGATCGCTTAAATCCTGTATTAAGAATTCGCAAATAAAGAAGAAGTATACAAATAGACCAACAATGGAGCGCGTGGGGGTAAAAATAAAGATGCCGATTACTCAAAATTATTATTTTGTATTTAGTAAAAAGTTAAGCAAAAAATAAAATTGATGATTAATTCTGCGCCACATTGTAAAAATTTTAGGGTCAATGATTGTAAACAATATCATATATATATCATATCTTTTTTCTGCATTTTTCATAACATTCTGCAGCATTTCTGGGGCTGTGGCTTGGATATCCTCGCGTATATTGACCTTCAGCACGCCAAATTTTTCAGGTTTATTAGACATATTTTTCTACAAGAAAAAGTCCAGCTCTGGCAATTTGCATAGGCTCTACCTGCTCCTGAGCTCTACTATTCTTAAGGAAATTATAATTAATCCAGCACCATTTTAGTATTCCCACGAAGAGTCCCATATTCGCTTTAGTATTCGTTCGTCGAACATTAGCCATAGTGAACCCGATACTTTTTAAGTATATAAATAGTTTGATTTGTTATCGAGATATTAATGCAGAGGCCCCAGAAGAGCTGGAATGCTTAGACTCGTTCTACTGTTCTAAATTTTTTTAAAACGCTTTGTTCACATAAATTTGTTGAACGAACCTCCGACACTAAAAAGACATCGAAGTAGTTAGAACTGGAGAGCCACGAAACTTCGGTTTCGGCCATGTTCGGGTACAAAATTTCAGTTCGGTGTCGGTTTGGCTTCAGCCGAAAAACAACAGAGCCTAACATAAATGGCGACTGCCGTAGTCGTAAGGTAGTGTTCGTGTAGTGCCCAAATTATAGAAAAGGTTTTTTCTAATAGTGGTCGCCCTCGGCAGGTAATGGCAAACCTCCGAGTGAATTTCTGCCATAAAAAAATTACTCATAAAAAAGTTATCTACCCTTTAGAGGTGGCATAAGACTGTATGTTAGATCACTCCATCTGTTGAAAAACATCACGACAGATACCACAAATAGGAGCTGGAGCTCGGCCAAACACGCAATAAAAGGGTGCTTAGGTTAGGTTAGCTGAGAGGGATGATCTTCGATATACCTTGGCCAGATAGAGACCATTTGAGATACCACCGGAAGTATCATTTCTTTACTCTACTTTTTCCTCTCTAAACCATTGTTTGGCCTTTAATAAGCTGGATATACCAGCTAATTTGAGATTCGCAATGTCATTAAGGAAAGCGAGACCGAGCAATCTCAACCGTTTTCTGCATAGAGCCATGCACCCACATAGAAGGTGTTCGACTGTCTCTTCCTCTTCTATATCTATATAGTCATTGGTTCTGTGTCCTGGCACCCTGTGTAGATTTATAGAAAAATACTGTATAAGTATTCTTAATAATTTGTGATACCCTTTACTGCCCTAGACGAGTATTTACATGGTAGAAGAGATTTCAGAGCTGTCTGACTGTTGGCAAATGAAGATTTTCTCTATTTATTTAGCGTTAAAAATCTTTCTAAGATTGCCAAGATTTCTGCTTGGAATACGCTAGAATGGTCAGTTTCTGAGTGCACGCCACCTCCCACTTGATCACAGAATTTTGAGGCATCGGCCGTTTAAAGTCAGATCTCTTTTGATCCTATTCACCGAGTGACTAAAATCAGAGAAAAAAAAATACAAAATTTTTTAAAAATCATTTGTTGTTTATGGTCTCTGGATCCCCTTAAAATGTTTAGTTCAGCTTCGACTGAAATCGGCCGAAATCCGGTACGGTTCGGCCTTAAACAAAAATGTTCGGCCGTTCCCTAGTTGAGGTTTTGTTCACGGCTTGACTGCCAATAATAAGGACAAGTTTTAAGCTGTGCGGTTGATACAAAATATTGTCCTTGCTGAAGGTTCTGAAAATTGTATCATCTTAAGTTTTTCTAATAACGGCGCCCTTTGGCAGTCGATGACATAGGTAGTAGGCGTCTTAAAAAAAAGATAGGTGGATTGTCAACAGGCTATTGGCTATTCAGGACATCTGAAACGAAAAAGTTAAACTGATTATTATTCTGTAGGCTTGTCATTCTGGCAGGTGCTACAATGGGAAACTTGTTTTTAAAAATATCAAAATAGCGGACTTTTGAAAAAAGGGCATGTTTTTCGGGTGGAAATCAGAGTGTAGTATGGAAAGTTAGGGCTGAAAAGAAACGAAAGTAAAGAGTCAAAATCCTGTTGACAAGCCGCTTAAGACGCTTACTATGTTGGCACACTACTACAAAAAAATATGCCAAAAAAAAGTTTGTGTATACTATTTGATGTCAGTAATAACATACTATAAAATTGAAACGATCGTTTTTTATTTTCTTAAAAAAAAAATTCCTAAAAAATATCTATAAAAAATGAGTATTTGACCAAACAGGTAGGTAAAAAGGTATTTCGCTGGCGACACGGGTTCCGCGACTCACAGGTGTCTGAAATCAAAAAGACAAAAGGTTCTTGTTCAGTATTAATGCCGTCATCTTGTGAACTACGATCTTAAAAAAAATACAATTTGACAAAATCGCGGACGTTCAAAAATGAAAAACCGTCACCCTTTTATGTGACTTTCAAGGTCCGAAAAAAATACTAAAATTTATTTTCCCAATGATCGTAGCTCCCACAATAATGACATCAATTCTGCGTCATTTAAATTTTATTTCATCAAAATCGGTTCAATAGAACCGGCAATATCTGTTTTTATTATCCAAGTGAAGACCATTTTTTGAATGAACCTCGAATTTAAAAAAAAAATTTTGTTTTTTAACAATAGATCAAAAAATAAAAATACTCAAAAAAAATCGTTTTTAGTTTCCGTTTTATCCGCTTTTAAAGGAACACCCAAAAGACACCATTTCAAATGAGGCGAGGGCCTTAAAAAGTGTGTTAGAAAAGTAAACTACCGGTCGGAAAGGTTAAAAATATATAGGGTCAGCCAACATAAAGACAGAGGCGATAATTTGAAAAAGAAATCAAGTATCCAAGAGTTTAAATTCTATATTCTTGGACGATATTTATATTTTTTAGGAGTCATAATCAGCTGCTGTCATGTCTTTTGAACTGAATTTGCAATGAAAAACAATTAATAAATAAGTAAAGGGTGGTTAAATTTCAAAGGCCGATGTTGAATGTGAACCACACCTAAACGTCAAGCTTTTTCCTGCATTTCATTTGACATTTTTCAATTTCAGACTAACTCAATTTGAACCATCGAATGATACACAATCGAGCAACGCGTTAAAGTTTTTCAGGCTTATTATGAAAACGGGCGTTCAAATCAAAATGCATATCGCGCACTTCGTGAAGAAAATCATCTTCAGTGAATAGGCACATTTTCACCTCAGTGGATTCGTCAATAAGCAGAATTGTCGCATTTGGGCGAATGGTAATCCAAGAGTGATTGCCGAAAAACCAATGCACCCACAAAGAGTGACTGTTTGGTGCGGTTTATGGGCCGGCGGCATCATTGGGCCGTATTTTTTCCAAAATGAGGCCGGTCAGGCAGTTACTGTGAATAGTGTTCGCTATCGTGAGATGATAACGAACTTTTTATGGCTCGAATTGGAAGATATGGATGTGGACGATATGTGGTTTCAACAGGAGGGCGCCACTTGTCACACAGCTAACGAAACAATGGCTCTTTTGCGAAAAATTTTATGGCCGAATAATCTAACGTCGCAGCGATGTCAATTGGCCGCCAATATCATGTGATTTGACACCGTTGGACTTCTTTCTTTGGGGTTATTTGAAAGGAAAGGTGTACGTCGATAAGCCAGCAACAATTCATGAGATAATTCAGCACATAGAACCTCAATTATGCCTCAGCGTGATCGAAAATTTATACCATCGGATGGAGGTGTGCCGCCGAGGTCGCGGTGGCCATTTGGCCGATAATTTATTCCACACGCAATTGAGCCATACCAATATTATCATATTCATCAATTTCCTAAAACAATTGTATTTTATTCAAAATCAACACCGGCCCTTGAAATTTAACCACCCTTTATAATAAATAAAAAATTTCATAGGACAACTCTTCAGATTTTCGTTGCGTTTGCGTTGATAAACTTCACAAGTTCTATTATATCCGAATGCTCGCTGAGTGCTTTTGTATTTGCAGCTTTTATTTTTATTTTTTGCTGCTGATTAATTACACACAAATTTAAATTCAATTGCAATTTTTCTACATTGGAAGAAATAAAATTAATTTTTGGAGGTCATATCCTTGAAATGTTCAATGGTGTGATGACACATACCGCGTGGTACATACATATACACATATACATACATACGTACATAAGTAAGCTCATATCTGAATGCCTTGCATTATTGTAATTGCTTGCTCTCATTAGAAGGTGCTTTGTGTTAAAGGGAGAGATAAGTGCAGCAAGCATGTCTTGTTAGTAAGTATATTGCGGCTACATGGATATATATAAATATATAATATATGTATATAACTATAATATATTAGAGAACTAATTGCTACCAATATTTTAATCCAGCAGTTAGTTAGCATGCCAATTTTTCCGCCTTTAAAATGTATTCCATTTGTCCAACGGGTGGCGTAATCTATTATTTGTTTTATTGTTGTTGCTTTATTTGCTTCTGCTATACGGTGCTCACCGCGCCATGCATTCAATGCCACCTTTGCAAATAGTTGTAGTGCACCGTCTCGCATGACTAACCACATAATGCGGCACTTGCGACTCTTTTCAAGAATTTCAGATTCATAAAGAATAAAAACAAAAAAATTAAATAATAAAATATTTCAAAGGTTTATACTTCTTTTGAGGATTTTGTTGTAATGTAATGCTGCTTTTTGTAAAGATTATTTTTAACAAAAAGAAATTCTAGATTTTGGGTATTGTGGCATTTCTACACCCAACGCATATATTGAAAGGTGTTGCGGCAGGTAGAAACTTAATTTTTCGCGCTTAGTTGTCAGTAATGAATAGTAAAAGGCAACTCAGGTGCAATGACGTAACGGAATCTGTCTAACGTTGATATTCCCGGGTATAAAATAATAAGTATCAATCACCCTGACAACAGAGCACTCGGCGGAAGAGCTAGTATATTGAGACGAAATATTAAGTTTAGCAAAATGGAGGAATATCAAATGGACCATCTTCAAGCAACGACGTTTCAAGTAAATCGCACTGAAGGTCCGCTGATCAGCAGCTTACTGCCCTCCGAAGCACAACAACAAACTAACAAAATACGCAAACTACCTTAAAACGCTCGGAAGTAGATTCATAAGGCAAGCAAGAGGAGATAATAACGCAAAAAATGTATTGTGTGCTTAAAGGTTAGCAAACACCAAAGGAAAAACACTACTTGACGCCATCAGAGCACAAAATTGGAAAGTTGCAGAAATGATAATGATTCCAGTACCGGGTAAAGATCTACATATTGTTTCCTTATACCGACCAATCCCGTTGCTGCATCAAATTGGTAAGCTATTTGAATAGCTCTTCCTCAGTTGGCTCTAAAAGTGTGTTATCTGCGGCATCAATTTGGCTTTCACACTAAGCACTCAACCACCAATCAGGTGCACAGAATCATAACTGAAATCGAAAACTCTTCTGAACAGAATAAATTGAGTTCAGCAGTATTCTTCGACGTCGCACACGCTTTCCACAAGGTTTCGCATGACTGTTTAAATAATAAACTAAATACCTGCCTTCCAAATGATTTTTCCGCCCTCCTAAAGTCATATCTGAGAGAACGCTACCATAGCGCTAAACAAGGAAACGAATACTCTAGCCATGAAGAAATAAATGCTGGAGAAAGCATTCTTGGTCCACTCTTATACCTTTTATATACCAGAGACTTGCCGATACCCCCGAATAGTTGGATCGCCACTTTCGCCGACGACACTGCCATCCTAATAATTGGGAAAAATGCTGAAGAAGCTGCAGCCAAACTACAAATTGCAACAACTTTTTTGAAGAATGGACGAAAACTTGGCGCATGAAATTGAACAATGCCAAGTCTGTTCATCTAAACTTTACCAACAAACAACAACCAGTGAATCGGTATCCAATATTACTGCTAAGTGCCGCAATACCACATGCAAACACTGCGAAATACCTTGGCATAACGTTCGATGCTAAGCTTCGACGGAAGGAGCATATAAAACTCAAATGGCATGAAATCCATCTGAAGATAATAAAAATGAAATGACTAATTTGAGGAAGATCAAAGCTCTCCATATATATAATAACAAAATAGCTACATGTGTACATATCACAACGAGTGCAGTGTGTCTGGGACGAGGATATATGTATCTCTTATATGTAGCAGTTTCTAAATCGCCTCGTAATAATAATAGAACATTTAGTGTGTACGGGTCTACTGTTGATGAACTGACTTCAGCTTTCGCAGCCTGTCCTCCGAGGACGAAAAGAGAAAAACCGAAACCTCCATAGTGGTCCACTGACATAGCAAACCTAAGAAGGGAATGCAGAACTAAGTATAATGAAGCGAGGAGAATATACTCATGGGACTGATACAAAGACTGGCAACGCAGATTTAAGTATGCTATTAAGGCAGCAAAAACAGCGTCTTGGAGAGATTTCTGTCAAAAGATAGAAAACACTTCCGAGCCCAATAGCCCTTGTTACCTTATGAAAGAGGACGGAAATTGGACAACTAATAGTGAAGAAACACTATAATTATTTCCAGGTTGTCTATGCAATAAAGAGGGTAGAACTCATCCTATAGTTCACAATGGAGGTCCCCAATAGATTTTATAACGGAGGACAACATAAAATTTGCCATCGGCAGTTTCAAACCTTAAAAATCACCGGGACCAGATGGAATTATCCCCGCTGACCTGCAACATATATTACAATAGGTATGATTGCACCTAGACTCGCCTAAGTTTTTGAGGCAGCAGTACGACTTAATTATATCCCCAGGAAATGGGCTGAAGTAAAAGTGGTCTTCATTCTCATTCTCCACAAATACGAAAACGAAGGACTACAGGCTGATTAGCCTATCATCCTTCCTATTAAAAACGTTAGACCGATTGCTAGATGGGCACATCAAAGAAAATATTAGCAACAAACTATCACCTTCTCAACATGCATACAGCAAAGACAAATCAGTAGAGATAGCGCTTCACTCGCTGGTCGCTACGATTGAGAATTCACTTCACTATAAGGAATACATTTTTGCTATTTTTCTGGACATCGAGGGTGCTTTCAATGACATACATCCGGAAGCAATTATCAAATCGCTAACGGAAATGGGAGTAAACAGAGCGCTCGTCTCGCTCATAGAAGAGTGCTAATCGGGCGGACGATACGCGAACATTTGGGTGAAACATCCATTAAGAAATTTCCGATCAGGGAGACACCACAGGGTGGGGTAATCTCTCCACTTCTGTGGAACCTGACCGTCAATAATCTTCTTCAGGAACTGGGAAAAATGGGAGGTAGGATAATTTCATATGCCGATGATATTGTAATAGCAATCTCGTGCAAACACCTTCCAACACTGTGTGATCGTGAACAAAGAGCTCTCAAAAGACTATCACTTTGGTGCAAAAGTCGAGAACTAGAATAAATCCAGAAAAAACGGAACTGATACTGTTTAGCAGAAAACATAAAACACCTGCTCTTCAACAAATACTCCTAGGAGGGAAACCACTTAGAGTAATAGAAAGGGCAAAATATCTAGGACTTATACTAGATAGGAAGCTAAATTGGGGTCTCACAGTCGCAGACAGAGCACGAAAAGCTATGACCGCAATGTACTCCTGCGGAAGGCTTATTGGGAAGAAATGGGGATTGGAACCCAGAATGATACATTGGCTCTACACAGCAGTGGTCAGGCCAATTCTCTACTACTACTAATATGGTGGGATGCCCTTCAGAAGGGTGTGAATATCAAGAAACTTGACAAGGTTCAAAGACTAGCATCTGTTCTGATAACCGGTGCCATGTAAACCACACCATCGAAAGCATTATATGCGACACTAAACCTCTTTCCGGTAGATCTGCAGGCAACGTACGTTACACAGATGGCTCAAAGCTCGATGGCAGGGTGGGTGGAGGTGTATATTCCGAGCATCTGGGGATCTCCTTCTGAGGGGATGAGCTAGCAAAAATCGGTACCAAATTGACTGATGAGTGCATAGAAAATCATATATGTAGGTATACCCTTGCAAACATGTAAACCAGGAATAAAAAATCTGCTTCTCACACTCCATATCAGTTCGGCTGCTAATTTAGAAATGTATAAATAATACCTTCGTCCAGCTATGCACTGGGTACAAATGTTGGTGAACGTTCTTGTTTTTGTTGCTCTATTGTATTGCAATCAATGCAAAAATCAGCAGGTTGCTCGCTTGACGCTCGATTAAGTTCAAAACACTTATCATAAAATAAGTTGAGTGATGTGTTGCGAATGTAACTCTTGGCGACATGCGACAAGCAGCCTTCCATGCGCATCCCATTAAAAGGGAATTTCTGTCATAATCCACTTGTTGGAAATGCACGAGATGCGTTTGCGAAAATTGACCCACTTTTCGTTGAGGTGACGACGATTCTGGTGCGATTGTTGTTTTTCATTCTCTTTCGGTTTTGTTTTCCTTTTTGTCTGTGTGTGTTTCATTTTTTGTGGTTTGGTTCTTTCGCTAAGCTTTTCTTTTCGGTAGAATCTTACTCTTACTTGTGGGTGCACATTTAATTTTCGCTTTTATTATGATCTCTCCCGGTAACTGCACTTCGCTATCAAGATGGCTTACTGATCCAGTTAAGAGTTGGCTTAGTGTAAATTATTTTCAAAAGCGTGAAATGAAACTAAAAATTCTTGCCCCTCAACACACAAAAAAAGGAGCTGTTTCAAGTGTGTGCGTGATTAATAAAAAATTTTAGTGTCGCCACCATCGCCAAATTGTGGCCCAAATTTAAGTGTAAATGTACTAATTGAAATAAAATAAAAAGCATTTTAATATCACTTTTATGTGTGGCTTACAGGCGAGGTAATTCTAGAGAATGGAGCCTCATCGTGCAGTTTATAGGTTTTCGGTCACATTGAAGTAATTTGAGAATTGTAAAATTTCAAGAATTTAATTTCGTCGGGAATACAAGTAGCGCCAAAATAATGGTGCCGCCACGTTTTGAATTGGCAGGACGTTTAAAATCAAAATGTCGGAAACATCAAAGGGGCTATCGCTCGGCTGAATTCCATACTGGAACCCGGAGAACATTTCATCAAAGTGGAGCGGCGTTTATGTCTATTGACACAACAGGTACCTGCGTCCAGGTTCTTCTCACATGAGTGTGTGGCGGCTATACGCTATCAATAACATTCATTACTTCCACTGTGTTCGTAAGTGGTTGGTTCTGCAGCAAATAGAACACCGGAAAAGATCTCGTAGTTAATATCGACATGTCGTGGTCTGATATCGTCGCGAGCATTTGGCTCAGGCGTCTGTGATTTGTCGTCATTTCGTAGGCAGTCCACCTCCAGTCGAAAGCTGCTGTTGATTTTTTCGCTGCATGTTGCGTTGCCACTCTGTGCGTTGAAGGTATATCACTATCATGCAAAATTTCTGACTGTATTCCAGCAAGTATTTGATGAGATTATTTTGGAGATTAGATTATCCGGGCACAGCTGTCCACCTAAAAGTGCTTCAGGCGTTAGGCGCTGTTCTCTGAGACGATCGCAGTAGAAGAATGCGTGTCCACACTTTCAATCGCAGTTTGGGTAGAATGAGATATCTTCCAGATTAAACCCGAAGAGGTACTTCAAAAAACAAGCGTGACCCCTCAGTATTTGTCTACTAAAGTAGTAAACGTCTCTGTGTTTCTTGGTCCTGCACTGGTCATCATATTTGAGATGGGCCTATCAATTCAGCATCCGTTAGTTGACGAGTCCCATCTGATTTGCCATTCTTCTATCGAATGCAGTCGCTCTGCCGCTATTTCTCCTAATAACGGCTTAGTTCCCCGCCTCCCAAAGAGACGGTTCAATTCCTTTGCTTGAATGCCGGCTGGTAGTTTGCCCGCGATAACGCCTATTGCGTTTCTTGAGACCGATCTGTATACAGCATGCGCTTCGGCGAAGCACCTGTTCTGCGTACTGAACTGATGTATGCTGAACGTTTTGAGACGTATTCTGCTGATTTGCGGTCCACCAATATGCTGCATTCGTGTTAGCGCTACACAATCGGGGGTATGAACTAAGCCATTTCCTTACAAGATGACAGCAGAGTTGGTTGGTTGAAGTGGTGATTCACCAAAAATCCAATTAAAGTTTCCGCACCATTATATTGCCTCATCTTCGTTACCAACAAATTATACGGTTATTCCTTTGCGACTATATCCAGTCTGTGCGATTGAGAAACCTTATAAGGTTCTTTACGTCTATGCCGGTCAGCTCTTTGAGGTTTTCAAAAGTCCGTTTGCTAGGCGTTAACATCCTCGCCTTCCATAGGGTAGAACATTCACAGAGGAAGTGGAAGATAGTTTCCTTTTTCTCCGGTTGATTACAACCAACGATGACAGTTTGAGCTCTAAGGGGTATCCATTTTTGCTGCCTGCTCTCCTATGGATTAGAAGCCAGTTATCACTGCCGTGAGTTTGCGCGCGAATCCCCTTATTTCATATTTGTCCATGTCGTTGTTTGTGGTTGTATGTGGGCCATAACGTTCTGCTAATTTTACATTTCGTCTGGTCTCTCCATCTACAATCCACGATTAGTATATATTTTGAGGCAGTTGCATTCTTTATAGCACCCTGTGGTGTGAGTACCGATTCTGCAATAATGTAATTCATGACAGATCCCCCTCTTGCCAGTTCGAAAGCTTTTCGCTCACTTCAATGTTTCGATGTCCCGGGTCCCAGATTAAGGTAATTTGTGGCTTATCCTCAAGACGGTACGGCTATTTAGTTAGTTAGTTCTGCTTCTCTAAACTGAATAAAGAGGCAAAGCGAATGGGTTTGGTGGTGAACGAGGACAAAACGAAGTACCTCCTGTCATCAAACAAACAGTCGGCGCACTCGCGTATCGGCACCCACGCCACTGTTGACAGTTATAATTTTGAGGTTGTAAAGGACTTCGTATACTTAGGAACCAGCATTAACACTGATAACAATGTCAGCATGGAAATCCAACGTAGAATCCCCCTTGCCCACAAGTGCTACTTTGGACTAAGTAGGTAACTGAGCAGTAAAGTCCTCTCTCGACGAACAAAACTAACACTCTACAAGACTCTCATCATGCCAGTCCTATTGTATGGCTCAAAAGCGTGGACGATGACAACATCCGATGAAGTGAGGCTTGGAGTATTTGAGAGAAAGATTCTGCGTAAGATTTTTGAACCTTTGCACGTTGGCAAACGCTCCGGCTCTGAAAGTATTTGATGCGGTACCAGGGGTGGTAGCAGAGGAAGAGGAAGGCCTCCTTTGCATTGAAAAGATCAGGTGGAGAAGGACTCGGCTCCACTTGGTGTGTCCAACTGGCGCCGGTTAGCACGAGAAAGAAATGACTGGCGCGCTTTGTTAAACTCGGAGAAAATCGCGTAAGCGGTTGGAAAGCGTGCAAAGGATTGCAGGAATATTTGTAGCCGGCGCTATTAGCACAACTCCAATAGCGGCAATACAAAGAATTCTTAGCTGGCATCCAATCAAACTAATAGTAAAAAACTGAGCCAAAAGATGTGCACTGAGACTAAAGATGCACAGGACAATTTCCACAGAGACAACATTTTGGATTCAAGCGGACGGTCAGACTTTGTAATTCCAGGACTTAAATTCGTCAGAAAGCCTAGCGCTGTTATGGAGCAAAATGGATGGCAGAAAGATCCAAAGTCCGCATACCATTCCTCAATTTCTTTACAGATGTGGCCGAAATGGCGGATGTAACAGATACGGCTGTCTTTTGTCCGCAATTTGATCTTCAAAGTGGGGGTCCCAAACCCAGCGCATAACCATCTATCTTGGAATGATTTGCCTGCTCACGTTGACTCACTCCCGAACGGGTTTACCAAAGCTACCCATAGGATATCGCTTCAGAGGATATCAACGATGACAATATCCAATAAAGCGTCGCTTGGAGTGTTTGAGAGAAAGATTCTGCGGAAGATTTTTGGATCTTTGCTTTTGACGTGAGCAAATTAGCCACATGAAGTGGCGCAAAATCAGTCACCCGATAGGAAAATTTATACTTTTTGCAAATGGTCTCGCACTTCAATCATATTTGGCACTTGTAAACTAAGCTGCTATTTACAAACATACAAGAAATGGAGCGCGTAATGGACAAAATAAACATATCCATCTCTCAGATTCACTTTTTTTACATATTTCGTAAAAAAGTTATTCAAAAACAAAATTGGATGATTAATTTGGTGCCGCCATGTATTTAAAGTCTTCATTATTCATATCCTGCTCACTTTAATATGAGTTCGAATGAATTCTTTCATTTTTGTCCATTTTATTAAATAATTTTGGTAGCCAATTTTTTACTAAGCGACGATATCTGGAATCATATAACTAAGTCGCCCTCTTTCAATAGAATTTTATTAAAAATTGTTTATAGCAACTTTGTTAATTCTCATGCCTTTTCTACACCCTGTGCGATTGTTTTGTATATCCGTTAGTTAGGATTGCTACATTGTCTATTCTGACTGGAATAGCGCCTAAAATTATGCAGTGCGTGGTGTGGTATTGCTTATCAGGCTAAGTGAGATTTTGCTCTTAGCAAACTTAATACTCTTAATTGATTTTACTGCACATACATACATACGTAAGCCTACAAATATTTTAAAACTGAAAATACTACGCAAATCAAGGCGAGCTCATGCAAGGTCGAAGATCGATTCTAATACCTGATGAATTTCGAATTTTAAATTGAAATAAAACAACGAAAATTCAAATTGAGTGGGCAATATTCAGCATCTCTGTGTAGAGCCATTCACTTCAATAATCCTTTTAAATCCTTAAACAAATTTCAAGTTGCGCGCTATTACGATAAAATTTACTTTCAAATTTAAGCTTCGAAGGGTCACCCGTATAAGCAGATTTTGAAAAATGTTATTTTAGAGTAGGCAGCAGGTGAAGTGGAATTGGCGACTGTGTCAAATTGCATTCCATTATTTCCATTGGTTTCAGCTTAGTGCTGGTCTAAGTTATGGTTGTGTTTTGTGAATAACAGAGAGGGAATTCGGGAAGCCGTTCAGCCCATAATACTGCATGTGTGGAATCAGTACGAGTGTTCAATCAAATGCATTCATATATGTAATCAAAATCACACACATTTATTCACCTCACACATTTCAACATCAAAGCCAAAGTCCCGACGCCACTTAACTTATTGGCATTAAAACGGTCATAAAAGAAGTGATGAATTTACTACTTCAGTGCCTAATTGCCCGAAGATCCGTATTGACGTTGATTGAAATCACAGTTAAACACAGATACATAAAAATATGAAATAGTGTACCTTATTTGACGGACAGTGTTGCCTTCGCACAGTTGTCGTTAGCCCTTTGGCATATCAAATCTGTCGAAATCAGATAACCACCCCGCCAGCAAAAGCACCAAACACAATCGCTTGCATCCCAACGCACAGCAGTACGAGTAAGTGTGGGTTGGGTATTGCAGGCAGGTCGAGTGCTTTAAATACCTGTAAAGCATTGAATTGAATTGCTTAAAGCTGCTTTTAAGCGCAGGAGCTCGAAGTTCGGATGTATCTTAAATGGCGACAATTTGAAAAAAAAATTCAATGATTCAATTATTAAAGGTTTGCTCACTTGTGACATTAGAATTTTGACAATCCCTTACAAAAGGTCGCATTTAAGAAGGGTGTAGAAAGTGGAAAAATTAAATACCTTCTTGCAGTAGTGGTAGCAAAAAACGTTTTCTTTTTACTTAAATTATAACTGGTAAAAAAAATGTTATTAAGTTAAGCCCAGATTGATATTTAGTGAATTAATTTTTAAATTGAAAACTGATCATGAAGTTGGGAAGTTTTACCAATATGAAGCTATTATATTACCTAAGCAGTATGGCCCTAATGAATCCCTTGAGCCTTGCTTTACTATGCTATGCCCACGTAAGTTTGGAGTTTTGACCCCTATGTCGCGATTATTCATTCCTAACTACTCGCCAAACTACCATGCGCATGAAACACCAAATGATAGAAAATGTTGTTTGTAATAGTAGAGGCTTCTCGACAGGCAATGGCACACCTCCGAGTGTATTTCTGCCTTGAAAAAACTCCTCATGAAAAGCCATCTGCCATCAGGAGGCTATGATTAGTTACATATTGCTAAATGAACTGTTGTTGGTAACTTATGTATTTTTAAATTAACCTAGTAAGTACTTTCCCAACCTATATTTGAAAGGCATCGGGCTCAAATTGTCAAAACGTTCATCTTTCACGTTCATCGCCCCAAAAAGATGCGCTATCTTATGCTGATTCAAGCGGAAGGTCAGGATATTTTCCATATCGTTTTGGTTATGGACATACCGACCAAGTTCTTGTGCTTAAAAACTCTTTTCAAAGCAAAATGTTTTTTACTACAAATTTCAATTTTCTTCCACTTTTGCTAAAAATTTCTAGAGTTAACAACCCAGTGTCTTGCTATGGGAGCCGATTTGTCAGGAGGAATGAGAAAGCTGCTTACTGAGCAAACCTTTTATTATTGAATCATGATACTCATCTATACTTTATAACTAGTTTTGATACATACTTGCGTCCAAAAAAAAGCCCAAAGTATACAACTTTTTTATTATTATTTTTTAATATGTCTTATTAATAATTAAAAAAAAAAATTTCACCGAGAAATATTTTTTTTTTTCAACGCTTTACTAGTTCATGCAGTAAAGGGTTAAGGGGATCTCATAAATATCGCATTTTCTGGGGTCAGATTTTTTGAAAAAGTATACAAAAGCTTCATGTAACAGGGCGTAGAGCATAAGCATTTTGAATTTAAATACAAACGCATTTTGAGTTTTTTCTCACAAGCCGGTCGAGTATTTATAAGCCAGTGGTTGTAACTTTAAGGGGGGGGTAGGGTTTTTAGGGTAAAAAAAAAAATCGATTTTGGTTTATTTAAGAAAATGAATGTACATAATCTCAAGAATGTTGTGTCCAAATTTTAAGTCAATCGGTGCAAAACTCACAAAGTTAGAGCATTATAACCGCTGGCCGCTCCGACTCGGCTACCTGCTATGGTCGAACTTTAAATCGATTTTCTGGAAAACGACGTTCTTCAAGTCGGTGGACACTTTTTCTCTGAATCTACTCTGCCGATCTTCCTGAAATTTTGTACACACTTTCTCTACATAATTACCGAGGTAACCCTGGGAGGTTTTTTTTCAATTTTTATTTATTTTACAATAAACAATATTATGCGATTTATCGTCTAAAAATCGAACTTGTACTTCAAATGTTAAAAAAAATTGAAAAAAAAATTTTTTTAATAAAAACTCGACAGGGTTACCTCGGACAATTAATTACCTAATGAAAACTCTTTGATTTTTTGATTTCAGATGATCCAATGCTGAGAAAAACTGTCCACGGCAAATTGCCTTTTTTTCGAGACGTCTGCGTAGATCTGCTGTCAACGGCGCAATTTTGTATATTTTCTTGTGAAACTTTTTGAAAATATTTTTGAAATATGAGTTTACAGTATACTAATTGGATAAATAAATTTACATGAATCATCTTTCCAAAAAAAATTCTTAAATAAGTGCATATTTTTAGTGGAATTAACCCTACCCCCCCCTTAAGACGTTCCAGTTGTTGTTGTTGTAGCAGCATAAACATTCCCCATACTTACATACGGGGAATGCTGCTGGAGTGACAGTCCTTGGCCGGATATAAATCCGGGTCGTTTCGGTAACGTAGAACCGACTGTCGTGGAAACGGTTGTTGTTGTAGCAGCATAAACATTCCCCATACTTACATACGGGGAATGCTGCTGGAGTGACAGTCCTTGGCCGGATATAAATCCGGGTCGTTTCGGTAACGTAGAACCGACTGTCGTGGAAACGGTTGTTGTTGTAGCAGCATAAACATTCCCCATACTTACATACGGGGAATGCTGCTGGAGTGACAGTCCTTGGCCGGATATAAATCCGGGTCGTTTCGGTAACGTAGAACCGACTGTCGTGGAAACGGTTGTTGTTGTAGCAGCATAAACATTCCCCATACTTACATACGGGGAAAAAGACGTTCCAGTCGTTTATAGCTGTTGTACTCGTCCCGCCCGACATATTGTGGTGAACAGATCCACTGCAGAATATTCCTGTGTAAGCGAGACAACGCACCGTCGAAGCACCTGAGCTGCTTCAGTTCAAAATCAGCCATTTCAGTCAATTTCACTCCGTGTGAAAAAATTAGTCATCTTACAGTTCACATTGCAATAATTTGTATATAAATATCTTGGCCTTCGGCCTTATAAGATGAAATTTACATTTAAAAGTGAAGTCTTCTGGTTATTTGATGTGCCACAATTTCGCCGATTGGGCTTTGCAAAAGTTATAGTAAGTAGCTGTTGAAAAGTCCAGTCCTAGGCATATTTTTTTGTTAATTTTCATAAATGTTACAGATATTTAAAGTTTTACAAATGTAAAGACCTCGAGCAGCCAATAATGCACATTGCATCGCACAAATATACGATTTCCCTTAAGTACAGCACTTCATCCAGGGATTGCTTAGCAAATATACACCTGTGTTCACAATAATAGTGGCGAATAAAAGTTCGAAATTTTAATATTTTTATTGTAGCTTAAACTAAATACATATATTTTATAAAAAAAGTCAAACCTCTGCTATACGTTGCGCTGCTATTATTGGGAACACAGATGTACTATGTATTAAAATGCTTTGGATGCTCATTGGGACGATTCATCAAACATTTGCAGTTGGTTAGAAATTTTTGTTTTCAATTCTACATTTTCTCTAAGATGAAAATCAAAATAATGTAAAGTTTTTTGGTAATCATTCAAGTTAATTTTTTGCCATGAAAATAATTTTTTATGGAATCTACTTTAAAATGGAAATCGAAGTAAAGCCGTTAGATCCTCTAATTGTGAGGAAAAAACAGCTGCAATCACAAATAAGAGCAGATTTTAAGAGCCGCGGCCGCCGTAGGCGAATAGGTTGGTGCGTGACTACCATTCGGGGGAGCGTAGATTCGAATCTCCGTGCAGCTGCATAGAGCTGCAGTTTTTTTCTAGTAGCGGTCAACTCTCGCAGCCAATGGCAAAACTCCGAGTGTAAATCTGCCATGAAAACCCTTCAAAGTCATAAAAAACCAACTGCCGTACGAAGTTCTTCGTTGAAATTATCCGTAAATTTGTATGTCATCCATGGAAAGTAAATGATTTATTTTGGTCAGTGTTTGCTTATTATGTTTTATTTGGAAACCATACTGCGTGTTATTTAAGGGGACAGATACCTGTAAACGGCCATATTTTCCCTAATTTTCGTTAAAATTATTTAAAATGAAGAAGTCAGTATGTTTTTCTCCAAAATTGGCATAAATTTATTTATACATTAAAATAATATAACATTTTTTTTTTATTTTAATCATTTAAAATGGCGGATGTACACTCAATTCTACCAGGAAGGTCACAGCGGGGCTTCTCAATCGGCGGGCATTGTAGCATCGGCGTCAGTGACCTGAATATAAAAACCCCAAAAAAATTTTTTTTTATTAATGTCTTAATTTCTATATGAATTACAAAAAAAAAAAAAGAAAAAAAATCGCGGAATAAAATGCTTCAATAAACAAAATGAATTTTGGGGCGAATTTTCCTACTATTTTTGCTTCGAAAAAATTATTTTTTTGAAAAATTGTAAACTCACATTAATATCATAAAAAAGATTTGTGTAAAATTTCCGGGAGATCGGTCAATGACTTTTCGAGTTATCGAGTACGCCAATTCGAAAAATATATTGTAGTTTTGAGAAAAACGCGTCTAAAGTTTGAATGCATGAAAATTCCTCTCCCAACGCTCGAACGCAAAGAATAGAGTCGTCACGGTTGACGATCTATAATAAAGAAATACTTAAATTTACGTTCTAAAAATTTTTTGACACATTCTTAAAGGATTATACTTTTTTTCTCGTCTGCAAAAGTTGCTATACATGATAGCATGATACTTGCAGGCAAGGGAATATCAGCTGTGTACAGCACATATACACTGAATAGCAAAACTGTAACAAAATGTAATACTCTCTATTTCAACACATTTTTTTTTAGACATGTTTTAACAAATCAAATATTTTTTTTGCATAACTTTATTGGCATGTATGTACTCTCTCTCTCAAACCGGTTTGGTGTCAATGCAACAACAACAACACTAGTAGCAAGCAATAATGCAAATAAAGACAAATGTTACAGTTTTGCACTCACTCTTAATTTTCAAATTTTCCGTTATTTTTCTCGTAATTATATATTTGGTGGATTTTTAATTATTATAAACGTGACCGTGAATAAGACAAAATGTTAAATCGGGAAGTACAACGCCAAATAATTGATTTGCTGAAGAAGGGCGAGTCTATAAGAAAAATAGCTAAAAAATTCGAAGTGAGCCACATGGCTGTGCAAAGGCTGCGGAAAAATGTACCAGACGCTGTTCCCAGTAACAAAGGAGGCCGGCCAAGGAAGATAAGCGACCGCGATGCCCGCCATCTGGCAAATTTGGTAACAAGCAGCAAGGCGGTCACTCCCAAAGAAGCACTAAAGATGCTGGATATTGATGCCAGTCAGTGGACAGCCAGGCGCAGCCTGTCAAAACTGGGGCGTAAGGCAGCGGAGAAGAAAACCAAGACAATGCTGACAAAAAGGCATGTGCGGTTGAGGCGGGATTTTGTTGCGGCTCACCAAAGCTGGACAGTTGAAGATTGGGATCAGGTACGTCTTTATAAATGGATTATAAAAGACCTTTTTTCATAAAATTTCAAAACGATTGCAGGTTATTTGGTCTGATGAAACCAAAATCAATCGATTTCAGTCAGATGGTCGGGCCTGGTATTGGGTTAAAGACCCAAATGCAGTCCAGCCACATCACATCAAGCAGACAGTAAAACATGGTGGTGGCTCCATTATGGTGTGGGGCTGCATTTCCAAAAATGGTGTGGGTCCTTTAGTACGAATAGACGGTATAATGCGGAAAGAGGAATACCTGGCCATATTGCAACAAAATCTGCCGGGTGTAGTGGAAAGTATGGGTCTTGCTGCTGAAAAAGTTATTTTTCAGCAAGACAATGACCCTAAGCACACCGCACACGTTGTACGAAATTGGATGCAACGCCAAAAATTTCGTAACTTGAAGTGGCCTCCACAATCACCGGACATGAACCCAATCGAAAATTTATGGAGTCATGTAAAATCGAAGCTTGCCGAATATTCAAGTCCGCCCAGTGGAGTTAATGAGCTGTGGGAGCGAACACGCGATGTATGGGATGCTATTCCGACTGACTTTGTCTTGAGGTATACACGAAGTATGCCCAATCGTATCCACGAGCTGAAAAAATCCAAATTGTATTGGACATCTTATTAATATTTATTTTATTTATTGTAAAAAATAAAAAATGGGTTGAGTGCAAAACTGTAACATTTGTCTTTATTTGCATTATTGCTTGCTACTAGTGTTGTTGTTGTTGCATTGACACCAAACCGGTTTGAGAGAGAGAGTACATACATGCCAATAAAGTTATGCAAAAAAAATATTTGATTTGTTAAAACATGTCTAAAAAAATGTGTTGAAATAGAAAGTATTACATTTTGTTACAGTTTTGCTCTTCAGTGTAGTACAGGCCCTAGCACACTGGCGTGACGTACACCGGCTTCCATGAGTTGAATGCTAGAGTATTTGCCTCTATATTTCGCATAAAAGTATCTGTTTGCTAAATAGCTTTTCATTAACAAATAGTAGTCAAATGGAAGATACTGTTTAAGTTTAAATATTAAACCCATGTGCCACACGCTGTCGAAAGCTTTCACTACATCAAGATACACAGCAATGCATGTATTTCTTTTATCAATTTCTGGCAATATTTTATTTGTTACTCTATGTACCTGTTCTATTGTTGAATGCTTTCTACGAAATCCGAATTAGTGTGAAGGAAATAAGTTTCGCGCCTGAAGTATGAAAAAACATTTTTTTTCGAAATTTTACAGGTATCCCCTTAATTAATTGTTCTTGTAATTCTTTTTCATATTCATTTACTGCTATATTTTCTTCGCTGTTATTTATTATTTTTATTGCACTTTATATATGTATGAGGGGTTATTTGGATTTAGGTTTGTTAAAGTTGTTTGTAGAATTGGGGTATTATTATCATTTTGGTTATTATTTTCAAGTTCTATATGGCCACTGCGTTGTGTTATTGTTTGCACATTGACGGTATATTTCAATGAACAATCTATGCAAATCTTCACGGTATCCAGTCTTATTTGTTTGACCATACCAATGCTCAACTTAGGAGAGCGGGATTGTCTCACCCGAATCATATTGGCTTTCTCTGCACATTTTTGTTCACATTTTTCTTCAGACATATATTTATGATACTAGCCAATATGTTGGGCGGTTAGAGGAATTTTTCCCATCGCTCAGACTCAGGTTCCATGGGTTCGTCACATCCATAGTTTCCTTGTTATGGACTTAATTGCGGGTTTTTGACTAGGGTCCGCGGGTTTGTCACACCCACTATCTCTCTGTGAGCGATGCCCTTGCGGGCAATTATTATTATTTTTTTTTTTCCTTGTTCTCTCCACTCGGGACACATAGGACCTCGACAAGACTCAGTCTTGCGTTGGTTTCGTTAATCTTTGTTTTTTGGTTTCTGGCAGGTTAGGTGATTATTATTATTATTATTATTATTATTATTACCTATATTTTTATAAGAAAATAAATAAATCAAAACTCGCGAGCACAGTGAGAACAAGTGTACATGCACGCATACATACATACGTATATTCCTATAGCATTCATTCACTAGTTGAAAGAGGGAATATTTCGCTTGTTTAACACAAATTACAGTTCCTTTGTTTTATTGTCAGGAAATCCATTGCAATGTTTTAGCCAATTTTCCAGCTGTCTTGCAACTTCACAACAGCAGGCCAGAAAACACATTTCCAAACAATTCACAAAACGCTCAATCTGGCTCCAACTCCCAAATGGAAAATAAACTTTAATTGCTGAGCTTTAAAAAGCTAAAACCTTGAGAAAAGACTGGACACAAGCAACAATAACAAAATAATCGAACCAACTAGAGCTTGTCATTCACACTCCAATTTCAACACATATACCTCTCTACATATATGTATGTATGTATATGTGTATGCGTGTTTGCGTATGTGTGCACAATCGAATCCTTATACTGGAATTTTAGCTACGGGTAAACAAGTAGTCTCACAATCATTTTATTGCCTTTTTGCTTACACGAGTACATAACTAAATATTTGAAATGAAGAGCCTGAGGTGTTTAAAATGCTCAGTTATTTTTAAAATGGTCAGTTAGTTTTGCGTACAAGAGGATTAAAACGATGTACATGGATGCATGTAATTATTTGATTTCCAAGCTCACAGATCGAAGTTATTTTGATTATATTAAAGTATTAAATATTTGATTAGAAAACATTTCATTTTGATTTTGAAGTCATGAAATAATTGCGAATTTTCGCTCCCCCCTTTCTGGTAATTTTCCTTCTTCTTCTGCCGAATGCTTCTAGCCGTCAGTAAAGAACCGTAAGCAGTTTTTCCGACCAGGTTTACTGCAGATGCACTCACGTCTAGCTGGAATTCTAGTGCTAAATAGCCTATTAAAATATGGCTCATCCCAATCATTGCGCCAGCTTAAAGAGGCTCACAATTTGCGCTGATTTTTGATATTTTTCTTCTGATGGTGTTATGGATTTTCTTTCATATGTTCGGCTTGAAACTTCTTTAATATGGAGAAAATGCATAAGACTGCCACAATTGCTGGCACTTTGTTTTGTAACAAAATTCAATGGCCTATGAAACCATATATATTTGTGGTTTTAAGTTATACGGCTATAAGTTATTTTTGTTGTAGTATGAACTATATTTCCATCTAACTGAAGTGGATTGAGGTGTCTTAACAATCGTTCATCGTTTATTATATCAAAACCTCTTTCTTGAAAATTAATAATTTTTCTTTGGTCAACACTTTTTTTTTTCTCTTGATTACTCTTTTCAGGAGCATAGGGCCTCTAGAAGGCTTCTTCAACGTAGGCGATTAGATGCTATCGTCTTAGCATTGTCCTAGTTTATGTTTATGGAAGATTCTGCATGTCATGGACCTTCTCCTGGTATTATTTAGCCGACCGCGGCTTCTGCTTCCCTGGGGATGCCAATCTAAGATCATTCTTGTGATGCTGTGGCGCGGTTTTCTAAAAGCTTGACCTATCCAACTCCAATTCTTGCGTATTAGCTGGCGTAAGATGGGCTCCTTGTTTGTTTGTCTCCAGAGCTCGGCGTTACTTATTATGTTGGGCCAGAATATTCTATATATCATCCATTTGTTGGAGAGGCATTGAACCTTCTGTGTAATCGTATTCGTTTCACTTCCAAATAGCAACGTCGACTTGACACATGAGTTTGCCCAAATTTCCCATAAGCACCCAAATACAGTCATTGCCTTATCCAATCCGTTGTTGACGCTTTCTTCTGGTCCATCGTCAGCTGTTGTAGTGCAGCTCAAGTAGCAGGAGCTATCAAAGAACTCCACTTCTTTGCATTCTATCAGTACGTGGATTGGTTGGTAGGCTTGATTGATGTGGTTGATTCTCATTACATAAACAAATATCGTCCGCATAGTCCAAATCTTCCAGTTGCCTGGTAAGAATCCATGTAATTCCTCTGATGTGCGTGGTGAGTTGGCACATGACCTCATCTCGAACGACGGCGAAGAAGAGCAATGCGAGAATGCGTTGTTCATGGTACCATTCTGCAGTGCCGCCAGTTCAGTACCCTCATACAGCGCTTAGATCAGGCGAATTATTTTCCGTGGAATTCCTCGTCTACTCAACGCTAGCCAAATTGCACTACATTTAACGGTATCGAATGCCTTCTTGAAGTCAATCAACAGCCAGTATAGGGGCGAGCGCCATTCGACCGATTGCTTGACTATGACGCTTAGCGTGTTTGCTGGGTCGACGCAGCTGCTTTGCGGGCGGAATCATCTCTTAAATCTCTTAAACAGCTTTCGACGCGACTCAGCCTTCGTTGAAGAATTTTTGCAGGTATTTTGTATACGGTGTTGAGCGGCGTTGTGCCTCCCCAGTTACCGCAGTCGCGTAGGTCGCCTTTCTTTGGAAATTTGACGATGATGCCCTTAGTCCACGAAGGAAGCAGCTGCTCGTTAATCCAAACTGCCAAAATGTGGGGATGTAGTATTTCAGCCACTGTTTGCGGGTTTGCTGGCATAAGCTTCAGTGGGATTCCAACTTCAGCCGCTGCTTTATTTACTTTTCGCTTGGTAACTGCATCCTTAATTTCTTTTATGCTTGGTGGTGTTGGGTGCACAAACGTTCGCAAATTTCATTTGATTTTAAGCCCTTTATAACCAACTTTGGTTAGTCAACTTTAGTATAAAAACTAGGTTCTAATTCAACTATGTTTGAAATAAATTATGGCTTTTCTGAATGGCTTTTTTTCAAACTCTGTTTAAAAAATGTAGACCAGCTGATTTTAGACTACGATTATGCGCCAAAGTGAAGGGAAATGAAGCAATGGTTAAAAAGTTCTGCATGTTGGTGATTTATATAATGGCATTTATACATATATACATACATTCATACATACATACATACATATGTGATATAAAATTGAAAAACTGAACGCTGGCTTTTAAAATGGCTTGCACCATTTGTTAAACTACAAAAGTACACAAGAAAATAAAAGTTTAGTATACAGAAGACCAAAGGCGAAAAGCACAAAGCGGAATAGGGAAGTGCCCTAGACAAAATTAAGCATTTGTTACACGGAAGTAACTGCAACATTTCACAAACAGCAGCAGAAGGTAATTTCCGTTTACTAGAATTCCGTTTTGTTTTCACGTACATACACGCACCGAAAAAAGTATTGCCACAGTGTAGATATGAAGGTATACAAGGTGAAACAAGACTGGCGTCATAAAAGTGTTTTGATGGCGCCATCTTTTTAATGAGTAAGTGCGTTGGAAGTAACATTTCCAGCTGACTTCCAGTGAAAGCTTGGTGACATTGGGTTCAGTGGAAGCGAGGTTATTGCGTCTAAAGTGTCAGTATGTTTGTGTCAACAGCACAAAAATGAGTGTCCAACAAAAAGGTAATATGAAATTTCGTTTTAACATCGATAAAACGTTTACCAAAACATTTGAATTGATGAAACAGTTAGTTCATGGCGATGATTGTCTATCTCGTGTCACAGTTCATGAGTGGTTTACACGTTTCATAGATGGTTGTGGGGACATAAATGACAATGAGCATACGGCCGCCCAAAATCAGTAATCACCGAAACCCCCATCGAAGTGGTTCGTAAATTTATCAAAAATGAACCGAAATCATCGTTGAAATTCATGGAATCGGAGTCGATTTATTGCATTTTAACTGATCATTTGGGCTTACGAAAGGTCTGTGCACGTTGCATTCCGCTCAAGTTAGCTGAGGACCAAAAACTGCTCAAAATTTAACATTCGAAAGTCCTCATTAAAGAGGCGAGAAAAGGCGAGAATTTCCTTTACAACATTGTAACTGGAGATTAAACGTGGTGATTCCAACATGAACCTGAAATTAAGCGTTAAAGTGCCGAATGGAAGGCTCCAGTCGAGCCACCGCCCGAAAATCGCGATTGGGGAAGTCAAATTCAATTCGATGCTCATTTGTTTTTACGATTCCAAGGGAATTGTCCACAAGGAGTTTGTGCCAATGCACAGTGCAGCCGATTCCCGAAAAGCTGGCCAAAACTCAAAAAATTAAGTAATTGATTCAAAATTTCTTACTCGGGGGTTGTCGGGGTCGCTAATTACGAATTTGATCTTAAAATTTTGAAAATCCACCCCCTTCCACCCCTATTGGCCACCCCCTCACGTGAAATAGCGTATATTCAAGAACATATTCAAGATGCATGTAAATTTATATGTTTTCGGGGTCGCAAGGTAGCAAGTGGTATCAGCTGAATCTTGTTTTATTCAGTAACCATTACTTTTTTGAGTAACCTTTAATAGGTTTCAAAGCAGCGTATGACGGCGTTGTATTACTATACAGTTTGAAAACTCAAATTTTATAAAAAAAATTGCAAAAAATGTATCTACGTATTGCTGCAGCTAAAAATTTTGTGTCGAGGTATTGATATGTACTAAAGATTTCTCGTAGTTTACTAACCTTCCGAAGATGATTCCATTTGGTTTTGTTCAATTTACTCCATTACAAAATCTTTCAAATGTGTACAACTTTCACTATTCATCGACCGTAATACGATGCTCAAACGAAGGCCACGTTGCGACTGAAAATACAGAGGATACTTAGGGTACAGGACGTTGCTATGAACGGTTTTCACTATTCAAGGCATTACTGTAGCCAACCCAAAGACAAAAAAACTCTATCTAGAAACTTCTTTTTTCGACTTTTGGCCAGCTTTTTGGGAATCGGCCGCACTGTGCAACGGACCAAACCGTCAATGCAAATTTCTATCTTAGCGTTTTGAAGCGTTTGTTGCATCTCATTCGTCGAATTTGCCCTGAATATCGCAAAGGAGGAAGCTGGCGCTTATTGCATGAAAATGCACCATCTCATCGATCCACTTTTGAGACTGATTTTTTGACTAGAAATCGCATTCGAACCATCAATCACTCACCCTGTGACTTTTGACTATTCGGAAAATTGCATTTGGCCATGAAAGGGCAACGTTTTGCGTCGGTAGAGGCCATCCAAAAGGCTTGTATCGACATCCTGAAGGACATTCCGGTCAATCACCTGAAACACTCTTTCGAGAAGCTTTTAGATCACGCAAAACAGTGTGTCGAGGCCAGGGGAGACTATTTTGAATAAATAAACTCGAAGTTATCAGAACAAAGCTCCTGTCGTTTCTATTTTAGCTAAGTCTTGTTTATTTTAGACTTCACCTTGTAATTTATTTATTTTCAAAAATTTTATTTTTTATTTCTATTACACAACAACATAGTGCTATTTTAGTTTTTAAAAAATTCGATATCAATTTCTTAATATAGTTTTTGAGAAAAAAATTCTAATAAATGAATTAATTAATTTTGCGAAAAAAGATCACACGTTGCTAAATCGGTCCAGAAATATTTAGATGTACTGAATTGGGAAATCTTGTCCCAACTGTCGTATTACCCAGATATTGTACCTCCGGATTACCATCTATTCCGATCAATGCAGTCAACCCTTATTAGAGAGCGCTTCTTATGAGAGCATCGCCAACTGGCTTAGTGAATGGATCAAGTCAAAAGAACTTAAATTTTTCATCAGAGGAATCCGTATGATGCCTGAAAGATGGAGTAAAGTTGTAGCTTCTAATGACACATACTTCACATAATATCAATAATAATTCGTAACTTTGGCTAAGAAAGGACGGAAACTTATGCCCATACCAATAAAAGCATAACTGGAAGACAGCTGATAGAAATTTACAACTATTTGCCAGCCATTAGGGACAAGATCATTTGGCTTTTTCGTTTAAGTCTGTGGCACTGCTCATCTGGATTGGCAAGTTCCTACGCCTCCGGGTTGGTATGTTTTTTGAGCCTTTCAGTACGAGCTGCAACGAAATGTTTGGCAACTTCTGATATTGATGACATCTTGAGGTCTCGATGTAAATCAGAATTCTTCACATACCATGTTCGCTTACGACGCTTTTTATAAACCTGTTTTGAAATCATTGAATTTTCTCAAGATTACTTTGTTTGACACAGCCCCACAGCTGTACGCCATAAGTCGCGGAAATAAAATGGAGGTTATGAAAATGCCAGCTCAGTCCGCCGAACTCAATCCTAAAGAAAATCTGTAAGGGCTCTTAAAAAGAGCTGTACACAATGCCAAACCGAGTAACAATCAATAGCTTTGGGAAATATGTAGTAAAAGAAGCGTGGTCCCAAAATTCCGAAGTAGTGATGGATGAGCAGTTGGTGGACTCAATGTTCTGCCGTTGTGGTGCCATAATAAAAAATTCGGGAAACCTAACTAAATATTAGTTACAACTCTGTGTCTGAAAACATTGTCAATGCAGTTTTCTTGAATTTTCTATAAACTTACTCAGAATGCTTTACTCATTTGACTACTGCTATTTTAGTGTTAACCCAGAATTTCTATCTTTTGTTGTAAAAGGTTTTGGTTTTCGTGGTAGAATTGATTTAAATATGTGTTCATCTATTTTTTTTTTTTGGTACTGCTATCATTATCGATGTCAATTTCTTCCGCTTTCAAATTTCGTAAATTCCTTTTATCCTGCTCCAATATGATTTTCAGGGAATCGTTGTGAATTAATCTACCCTTTACATTAATACGAAAAAAAAATACAATATAATTTACAAAATACTTAAGAAAAATGATAATAAAATATTCCCTGAAAAATTTAACATTCGTAATAAAAAAAATGTAACGCACGTAGACTGAATTTCAATGCAAATGCAAATTGTAAAATGCAAAATCCTTCTAACTGACAAAATCTCTACTAGCAAAAAAGTAAAGCAGATCAGCAATCAGTAGCGCCATCAACAATGCAATTTTGCGCAGAAAATGTAAACGCCAGTGTAACTGTGTAATATGGCTTAAATACTCGCGGTTAACAAACCATCTCAATCCGCTTAGAGATGCTGAGACGCTGAGATGCCGAATTGAATTGTTCCGCTGCTCTAATACTGCTTTGCTGCCGCAGTGTGGCGCTCAATGCCAAAGATTGCCGTAGAAGGAGTCAATATGAGAAAGTCTGCATTTTTTCATTTATTCTGTTTTCTAGTTATTCGGAAATTCAATTCGAACTCGGGTTTTATTTCATCCTAAGTACATTCCCATTCTGCCGACATGCTTTTCTTTCCTTTTTCTTTGCACTTGAATGGCATCTTAATCCTCATGGCATTACAATGATGAAAATGGTTGGTGGCGAGAAGTTAAAATGTATTGGTTTGTGAGCAAAGTGTGAATAATTTGCATAACTGCGTTCAGGATTAATATTTGGACCAATTAAATTGAAAAAAAGAAAATCGAAACAAGTGGATTTTGATTCACTGTGTTTTCGCGAAAAAATACAATATTTAAAACAGCATCTGGAACACATTTACACTAAGGGGTTACATACGTCCAGAATTTTCAAACAATCGATTTGTTTTACAGATTATTATTCTTTATAGTTTTAGGCGTATTTTCGTGGAAGTCGATTGTAAAAATTCTCCATAGATACAAAGTTATGGTAGAAAATGTAAATGCCCGACGAGAGCTTGATGCGCACAGGTTGCTGTCCCTCATTTGAGGCAGCTGGCCGTTACTTTCGCAGCGTTTCATGTAAAAATTGGCTCCTTCGGACTACTATTTGTTCCCCAATTTGAATAAATGGCACGCGGGATAAAGCTTTTATTCAACCGAGGAGGTGATTGCCGAAACTAATGGCTATTTTTCAGACTTGAACAAAACCTATTATTCGGTTGGCATCAACAAATTAGAACAGCTTTGAACGAAGTCCGTAAGCCTAGAAGGAAGCTATGTCGAAAAATAAAAAAGGCTTACCACAAACAATTAAATAGTTTTTCAAACGGCCCTCGCATAAATACGGTGCTGCCATGTTTTTGTTTTTTTTTAACAAATGGCTAATGGTTGTACCTCAAAAGCTTCTTAAGCAAAATGAATGAAATTTATCACAGAGATTACCCTATATAATAACAGAATTCGGTTTAATACCGCGTCTTTAACGAGCATACAACATGACTGCCAAGATTCAACGCGAACACACCTTTTCTTAACGCGAGGTGATCATGGAAAATCTTATTGACGGTGGTCATACTACTGTCCAAGGGTGCCTGAATCTCACGATATGTGACATGACGATCCTACTCAATCATTTCATTTCGCACACAGAATCTATATTTTCTGGCACAAAAAATAATTTTTATCGACCTTCCCGGAATTCGTCGGTGACCGCTCAGCGAAAGGTTGGCGCTTGCTCGCCGCATACTGACTTTCTCTCATCGATGCGTTATTGTCTTGTTAATCCACGTCGAAAATTGTGAAATGAAATAATCGCACGAAAATATGCATGGTATAATTCCACTTTTTGGCCGAGAAGAACTTTAAAAGCCATCTTAAACGACATTAAAATGGCTCACACATCAAAACGTTCTGAGTGCGTTCATGGTAAAAGATGTCACACTTTGCAGTGGAAATGTCAGATGACGCTTGACAACACGATAAGTATACAATAAGATTTCAATCTTATCGTGAAAGGAAGGAAAATAAATTTAGATGGCTTACTCACGTTTTATTTTTAAGTTTTTCAATATTTTTTCTTCTTCAGGACAATATCACTTCCTTCAATAGAGAGAGAGTGAGTGCAATTCTACCGGCATTTGATGAATCTACAAATCGAATTAGTATCAACCAAGGCGCATTCGTTAAAAGTGGTTGCACTAAACCAACAACAATGTTTTGTACGTTTGATTGTCAAAGCAAAGTATTGGTTGGGGAGTAAGTTCGTAGGGTCTTTACCGAAGACTTTTATTTAAATAAAAAACAATAATTATATCAAACTCTTCTCACCTCTCGACCAATTTATTGATGCCGTTCAGCCAAAAATCGCCTGGTCTGGTGTCAAAGAAGTTGTTGAACCAGTTGTTAAGGACCTCTAGCGAGCGGAAAAGATGGAAGAATACGGCGGATGCTCAAGAACCTCCATTCGAGCTCTTGGAGTGACTTTGACTACTTCAGCAACATGGGACCAGGCGTTGTCGTGAAGGAGTATGGTTTGACCATGTCGATCAGGTCATTTCAGTCGAAAACCTCATTCACGCGGTGTAACTGAGCAATGTAGAGCTCCTTGTTGAACATGGCATTGTTTTCGAGCATTTCCCAGAGCACCTTGCTCTCCCTAAAGCCAGATCATGGTCTTCTTTGGATGAAGATCCGCCTTGACTCTCGGACTCTTTGGCGTATCTCCTGAAGCCACTCACTCCTTTCTTTGCTTCACATTGATGCATAGGCACCATTTATCATCTTCTGTGGCGGTTCTTCACCAAAAGGGAAGTTTACCTGTATGATCATGTGTTGCTCGATGGTGGGCGAGATGCTGAGAAATAATTTGAATGCGACTTTCTTTATTTTTTTTTGTTTTGAGACCCTAAGGCTCCCAATTTTTTGGTAAATCTCATTGAATGAAGGTGATTGAGAACCATTTTATGATCGTCAATTTCAAATTTGTTCATTAGTTTGGCGACCCTTCGCCTTCAAGAGTGTTTGGAAATGTTCTTCATCGAATTCAGAAGGAATTCTGCTGCGGCACGTGTCATCGACTTCAAAGTCGCCATTTATGAACTTTGAAAACCATTCCGTGCTGTATACTCGTTCATGACACCTTCTCCATACACGTGGCATATGTCCCGGGCTGCTTCGGCAGCTTTTCAATCAATCAATGAATTTAATCAGTGAAAAGCAAAGAAGAGCAGCTATCGAAAATGTTGATTTTTGCCACCTGGGTATTCTATTACTAAGCCTCAAAACTAATACAAAATTTATCGAATGAATACTTCCTCTTTGCCAAACAGCAAACAAATCGTTGTAAAATGAAAGGAAATATAAAAACGTATAAAAACGCAATGAACTTATTCCCCAAGCCAATAAAGAACAAACAATGAATTCGCTTTATTTCTTTCTGAGCTGACAGCCACATGAATACGGCGAAAGAAAAAAACAAATCAGCTGATTTACCAATAGCACGCAAGGATGATAGATACCAGGTTTGCTCGTTAGGTATGGTCAAGGTGAATCAGCTGATTTGCACGCAAGGAAGATAGATACCAGGTTTGCTCGTTAAGTATGGTCAAGGTAATATAAATCAGCTGATTTGTTTTTTTTTTTCTTTCCCTGTGCCCATGTGACTGTCAGCCCAGAATAAAACAAGGCGAATTCATTTTTTGTTTCCTACTTCGCCAATACCTTGCCGTGACAATCAAACGTACAAACATTTTTGTTGGTCTCGTGCCATCACCTTTAATAAATGCGCCTTGGGAATGGTGAAACATTTTGAGGGGATTTTTGGTTTCTTCGTTATTCGTTTTGTGTTTCACAAAATTTAGGTTTAGCTTAGTGAAACACGAAACGAATGACTTCGGAATATCCGTCAAATTCGATTAGAGCCGAATAACGGTATGTTAAGTAGTACACCTTTCAAAATCTTCTCACCATGGATACAACCTTTAATATATAGATTCGCCTTGGTATCAACAGTGAGATAATTTAATAGTATTTTGAAACGACTATGGCCATGGAGAAAAGTGGCAAAAAGAAAAACGGCAGACACCTGCTTAATTGTTGTCAATCGAAAAGAAATAAACAAAACTCAATCAAAAATTTTGTGCGCATTTTAGAAATTAAAAAGCAAACACAATTTATAATATAAAATAACAATTTTTTTATTTGTAATTCATAAAATATAATTCCGCACTTCGAGTTAATAATGCTATTTCTCAGAAAATGTCCAGCGAATTTATTGAAACGCATAAACTGCTACTCCACCGCGAACATCGAGGTACAAGGTCACGACTATCAAAAGGAAAGTTTTCCCCCAAAATATGTAAAATTATTGCCACCCTCGAAATATGGAGGCGAATATCTGGTTACTTTACTCACTGGCTCCTCAATCATCGGTCAGCAGGGAGCAAATTTCATCAGACATCTCTTCGAGGTAGCCAAAGTGCCAGTGGCGTTCGAAAGGATTTCCATAGGACCCGATCAGACCACTTACCCGAATGAATACTTGCAGTCAGTGCGACGCAACCGTCACGCGCTTTTTATCGATTTACAACACGATCCCGATGAGAAGCACAAACAACTACTGCTCAACATTGACTTGGATTTATATGTGGGCATCATACAGGTGAACTCCATTGAAGGCTACAGATGCAGGCATCCAAATGTGAATATTACGGTGATAATGCAAAATAATGCTGAAAATTTCTCGAAATTGGAATATGGTCCGGTGCCGGGCATGGTGGAGACATTGAAAATAACGCAGAAGAAGTACATAGAGCGCTATTTTAATTTCGTATTTCATTATGCTATGGAAAATCGTCATCAAAAGGTAACTTTTGGTCATCAGGCGAGTGAGTTCCCTCTCAGCGATGGCATGTACAATCGGACTGCCTTGAAAATGTATGAACAACTCAAGCCACAATTCGAATTCGAGTTAATGCCCATACATGATCTGGTGCGTAATATAGTGATGAAACCCCGCTGCTTCGATGTAATTTGCACCTCCGATCGGTATGGCACCTTTGTTGCCTCCATTGCTAGTGCAGTTTGCGGTGGTGCAAGTCTGTTTAGCTCGACTGAACGTGGCGATCATCACGCCGTCTTTAAGCCATTGCAGACACGACTATCCATCACCGATTCGCTGATACTCAGTCCTTATGGAATTGTGCGCTCTAGCATCGATTTGTTGAGGTACTTGGGCGAAACGGATTGTGCTAATGGTCTCTATGAGGAATTAATGAACACAATGACTTGTCGGGATATCAAAACAAAAGAGTTTGGTGGTACTGATACCGGAGAGTATGTCATTTGTGATATTGTAAATCGGTTGAAATGTAAAACCTATTGATATGTCGAGTTGCTTGCGTTTTTTGTGGCATTCCTTACACGCCTTTGAAATTTGTTGTTGTTTTTTGAAAATTAGTACAATAAAGTACCGACAAGTGTGCTAAATGTTATAAAATATCTTATGAAAGTATGTAAAGGAACAAAATTAATTCATCTATGATGGTAGGTGGACTCGCACGCATTGCCGCCGTGCCTCAAAGAGACTCTGGAGCCTTGAACAATTAAGCGAATCCGTGTCAAATGATCAAAGTATTTTGGAGATTGGCATCAATTCTTCTAAAAGTTGGTTTATTTTAGTCTTAATTCAATAATGAAAGGTTGTGTAAAGTTTGACAAGTGATTTCGTATGCGTATGGGAGTTAAAGCCTCCCAACAGTCTAGAACTCTAAAATTTAGGTTATTTTCAGGAATTTTTTCTTTTACAATAAAAAGAATGAAAAGCGATATTTAAATTTATTAGGCTTTTTATTTAACTTTTTTTTACATAGAAAAATGAAATGAAATTCTTTTTTTTAATTTTAATAATTTTAAAAATGGCGCTGAAGTTGGCCCACCCGAAAAATTGAACCTGGGCGGTGTTGTCAATTTTGGCTCTTCTATTTATCTGAAGCACAAAAACCAAAAAAATTATTAATCAATATGACTGTAGCTATGTCCCAGTACTAGAATTAAAAAACAAAAAAAAAAATAATTGACAAAATGGCGCGGTTTTGAATTTTACACTCTAAAAATCAGGTTCTTTCAGTTTTTTAAGAAAAAAAAACGAAATAATTGAAATAATAATATGAGTATAGTACGAGTAATAGCCATTGATGTTGAGACCAACGTATTAAAATTTCAGACGATTCGATGGAGTAGTTTTTTTTAAGCACCAGGCCGAAAACAGTCGTTTCGAGTTAAATGAGGTTAAGGGGGAATACCACTGTGATTTTTGCATTTTCTTAAAGTATTGTAGATATATTTAAAAATATGTAAAAGAAATTTTAACTTAAAATTTTGAAAATTGACGAAGTTATACCCAATACAATAACTGCAGGTAGTGAGTTACAACGGCCAATGAAAGCTTTAAACGCGTTTTTCTCAAAACGACTTTTCTGAACACGGTACCCTCGATTTCTCGAAGACTTATGAACCGATTTTAATTTTTTTGTTAATTTTTGTACATGTATTGGCTACGGTCGTACATATCCATTTTTAAAAATTCCAAAAATTAATATTTTTTCAAGCCTTTCGAAAAAAAGGTAAAAACACCAACTGATTTTTGAAACCTGCACCATTTTCTCAAAAAAAAAAAAAAAAAATAAAATAAAATAAAAAAAACAGCCAAGTACGACGATAGCCATTCATGTATAGATTAAGATTTTTTTTAGGTTTTTGCTTTCAGATGATTTTTCACCGCTGTATCGTGGCCACCAAAGTGCATCAGTTTTTTATGAAGTCATTGCATTAACATTAATAACAATTGTAATTTCTAATATTTTTTTATAAAAAATTGTGTCAGTATAGCTGAATATATGTTAAATAAATTATAATTTGTCCGATTCACAAATAATCATCCCTACTTATAAAAAAAATTCATGAAAATCACTTAATTTTCACGCGTTCACAGTGGTGTTCCCCCTTAAAGTTTGTGGTACAGAACCACGCGGACCGCTCTCTACCTAGTTAATGGGATGTAGAAGCTATAATATAGGGAATTTCCGCATGAAAGTTTCACAGTATATTCTTCTATAAAAAGATAAGAAAAAATATCAAAATTTCTAGATCCCCTTAATCTATCGATGCAATTTGGAAGTAAGGGAAAAAGGTAGTAAAAATAATAGTAGAAATTTAAAAAAGGTATATGTAAGCCATAGATATTGATACCATATTTTATGAATGGTGCTTAATTAATTCTATTTTTAACTTTACCATTCCCTTCCTCTTCTTTTTGATTGGCGCGATAACCGCTTACGCGATTTTGGTCGAGTTTAACAAAGCGCGCCAGTCGTTTCTTTCTCCTGCTAACCGCCGCCAGTTGGACGCACCAAATGAAGTCAAGTCCTTCTCCAACTGATCTTTCCAACGCAGAGGAGGTCGCTCTCTTCCTCTGCTACCACCAGCTGATACCGCATCGAATACTTGCAGGGGCGGAGCGTTTGTATCCATTCGGCCGACATGACCCAGCCAACGTACCCGCTGGATCTTTATTCGCTGCGCTATGTCTACTATGTCGTCGTAAAGCTCACACCAACGCACAAAGAACTAAAAATCTACGACAGAATCTTCCTCTCAAACACTTCAAGGGACGCCTCTTCGGGTGTTGTCATCGTCCAAGCTTCTGCGCCATGCGATCGGTCGGAAATGATAAGAGCCTCGTAGAGTGTAAGTTTTCGTTGAGAGAGGACTTTACTACTTAGCTGTCTACTAAGTCCAAAATTTGTTGATCCCTTCCGAATTGGATTTGTCCAAGTGAATGTTACCATGTCCCCTGAGAAATTGTTTCCTGCAGTCAATCTGCTTTAACTTGATTGCACTTTGGGAAGCAAGTGAAAAAACAACGGCAGCACTTGGGCAAGTTCTATATACTTCTGTAAAACCAATACAAGCAGTCCTTTGAATCCTCCCCAGTTTAGTGGCATTATAGCCCTTTCGAAGAGCTTCCCACCAAACCAGGTAGTCATACGTTAATATTCGCAGAAGCAGAATTGGCTGCGTTGTACATCCAAAGAAGGACTTGTGATTTGGGCCCTAATTTTTTGTATAACATAGATTTGCAGAAGTAAATAGAAGGCTATACTGGCCTTATTCACCCGATTTTCAATGTGTAGCTTCCAACTGAGCTTGGAGTCAAGTATCACTCCAAGATACCTAACTTCCGATGAAAGCGGGAGTGCGTGGAAAGTCTAAAGTGTGGAGGTTTATATTTTCTAAAATCTCAATCATGACTGCGATAAATGACCTCGATACCGTTAGGACCACGCTATTCAACTGCATACTTGGAATTTTTGCGAAAATTCTAATGTGAAATTTGGATGAATTATATTTGGACAAAAGAATTATTAAAATGAACTTAGCAACAATTAAACTGTCAAAACTTGTCAGTAAATTCCTGTGCTATAATTTTTTAGCGTAGTGTATTATCGGGTTATATAATATAACCTGAGTCGTAAAGAAATTGAGAACAAATTTTGAATATAACCATCCACATCAATTCAGCTACCCATTTTCACACCTCTTTATGGGTATTTGAGCCGATTTTTAAAGATCTCTTGAATTTGTATGAAACAGTAAAATCTATTAAATTTTCCTTCAGCAGCTCTAATTAAAAAATCAAAAAGGCACCAAGGCGTATTCTTTCCTTTCAATATATTCCTTTCAATTAAAATTAAGTAACCGATCGGAATTCTGCTTTGCTTCGCACATACACAGAATTTTATCCATGAATACTTAAGTATGTATGTATGTATGTACATTCCCATGCCGATATGAGTACCACTGACAGTGAGGGCAAAGAAAGCGTTTTCAAGTGGTCCTCAATCAAAGGCATACAACTGCAACTACTTGTACGTACATACATACAAGTCGTTGTAAAGTCAAGTTAAATCCTGACAACAGCTGAGGGGCGTTTATAAAAACTCGATGCGCGCCCCCGCAAACCAAAAAGCTCGGCTAATCGGTGAATATAAAAGGGATATCTTTTCTTACAATTTCGAATGTTGTTTTATTAATTTTCAGTACTAAATATTATTTATATGTTATTAATATTATTTATATATACATATTATTAATATAATACAATAAATTTCTTATAAATTAAAGTTTCAAAACATTGTACAAGATTTATAAAATTCGACAGCAGAATCTCGAACTTTTGAATCAGAATTTAGTGCTCAGCTTCATAGCCTGTTAAATTTTAATATAACAAAGTGGAAGTTTCAAAGACTAGCATCTGTTGTTATAACTGGTGCGATGTCAGCCACACCATCGAAAGTATTACAGGGTCCGGCACTCGAAGTGTAACCAATTAAAACATTTAGTTTGGAAAATTACTTTTATTCATTTCAAAGTAAAAAATGTGTGAAAATAATACAGAATTGAGAATCAATTTACTTTTGCTCGATATGCCCACCTATTGTCTTGACTATGGACTTGAGATGGTCCAGAAACGAATCGTAAGCTGCGCGAATGTGACTATTTTGGCCCACTCGCGGACAATGGCTTTTTTCAGCGCCTCGAGACTGGTGGATCTTTTAGTTAGGACCTTGCTCTCTAAAATAGGCCAAATAGAATAATCCATCGGATTCGCGTCTGGTGAATTTCAGAGCCATTGTGTGGACGTTATGAATTCGGAATGTAATTTTTTAACCACTCTTGGTTCACTCAAGCTTTGTGAGACGATGCAGAGTCATGTTGAAATGCCATTTCTCTGTTTCTTTCGCCATTTGAATGGCACTTCATTTCGGAATTTCGCTCAAGTCGCTTCTTCACTTTGTGAACCATTTCGCGTGACGTTGCAGTCTTTTGATGACCACCTCCATGACGGTTCGCGATGTTACCAGAATCATTGTAACGAGTAATGGTGCGATGATCAAAAACTTTATTCACTTTGAGTTGAGCGCGAGCTCACGAACAATCGCTGATTGTGATTTTCCAGCCATGCATTTCATTACGCTTGAAATCGATTACTGATTTTCTTTTTTCGCGTTTACTATCGGCAAAATGCTCCGCGCGCCTGTAAACAATACTCTGGACTGTCATTTAGCCAAATAACAGCTGCGCGAGCGGTCTGAAGTACGTTACACTTCGAGTGCCGGACCCTGTATATGCGACATTAAACTTCCTGCCGGTAGACCTACAGATAAAATTTATCGCGCGCAGTGCGGCAATAAGTCTGAACACTCTAAATTTGTGCTCAAACAGTGGCTAGGGCGACAATAAAATCTTGGTTGGCACTTTGGAGCTTCCCGGTTGGTGGATTATGCACTCCCGCGTACACTTGCCATTACAACGTTCACCACCCTCTTATCTCAAGGGAAGAGTGGGAACGGGGCGATGTAAAACAAGGCGAGTCCATCCATGTATACACAGACGGCTTAAAGCTCGAGGGCAAGGTGGGCGGAGGTGTATATTCCGAACATCTCCTTCAGTTTTCGTATGCGCGACTACCGCAGTGTCTTTCAGGCTGGACTGAACACTGGTACAGTATGACGCAATATATGGATTTGAATTTATTTATTTATTACTAGTATAATAATACATTATAATTTACAATAAACTGTAAGTCCTACAGAGACTATTAAAAGTCTGTTCGAAGGCTAGTAGCATTTATAATGACAATCTTACAAACTAAATATAACATTTAACAAAATAAGTTTTGTATGTAACATCCGTAACATACATTTGACTTACTAACTAACTAACAACAAACTTACTTATATCTAGCGGTTCTATGAAGAACATAAAATAATGTTATCTACATTTTCACTGATAGCTGGGCGGCGATAAAGTCCCTCACAAAGCAGTCGACAACCTCCAAGGCAGCCATGAAATGCCGCACATCTCTTAACGAGACGGCTGCGTTATTTCATTTAAGGGTGAAATGGGTTCTTTGGCCCCTTGCTGAATATATGAGGACCTTTCAGAGAAGGAGACTGTTGAGCACTTTCTCTGTAAGTGTTCAATCATTTTACCTACCCACCTACTATTTCATTATCCCTACAGTGTCTAAATCCTTGAACAAAGACTCATAGTTCAGATAACCTTAAACAAAATTTGACAATTTAGAAACCAAATAAATATAAAAATAAATAAAATTGCAACTCCGCTGCTGGCGCTACCTCTTGGTTGTGAATTGCCTTCAAGTCAGAAATTATATCTGTTACGCTGTGTGGGTTATGTTTCACTGCATAAATATTTCATCTGTAAGTGTTTCTGACATTTATTGTAAGTCGTTAAGACCACAATCCACACAATGGGAGTCACAGGGAATGAATCAAGTGTCATGGTTCACATTGAAAGGCATCAAACTCTTTGCTCCACTATAAATTGACTTTATTTCCTTGAAATGGTTGTAGGATTTTTGCTACATATTTGTGCAGCGCATTGCAAAGCAGCAGTGGTGAAAATTTCACTGTCCTATTGGACAATGGCGCATGCAATTTATTGCCCTCAGTTAGGAATTTGCTAGAGCTTCTCTCGAAATTCTTGATATGATCTTGATGTTGTCCTACAAATGGAGAAATCTGTGCCGCGTTTGCATGCAGATGAATTTTATGAAAAATGTTTCCTTTACCAAAATAACTTGTGTGGCTGTTAGTAGGGATGTCAATCCCTGGATCGCGGTCCCTATAAGGATCGAAAATTTCGGGACTACTTGCCAACAATCTCGGCATTTTAGTTTCTTACGAAACATAAAAAACAGCAAGAAAGACCTCCTTTATAGCAAAAAAACTGCAATGAAAAGCATTTTGTGGTATGATTATAAGTCGGATATGCCTTAACATTAATATTCATAAACATTTATTGTTTTGTTTTGGTTTTTTAATTTATTGTCCACTTATGCATTCACTTTGCTGTGCCGTTTAAATAGTATCATATTTCTTAAAAGGTTCATTACACTTGAAACTAAATGCAAACATAGCTAACGTAATTCTTTTATGTGCGGCGCGTGAATGCTAGAATCATATTACATAAGTAAACACCGAAAAATTGTTATTGGCTTGCATTGACTAAAATTCCTATAAAAACGCTTGTACGTAGTATGTAAGAGACGAGAAATGAAACAATTGCTTTACAAGCTGGATGCCTAGCTTGAAGTAATGAATAAATAAATGAAATAAAAATTACTTAATAATACTTTCATTACAATTTTGAGTGGTAGAAATCAACTGGGTTTTTTAGGTTCAATATTCATCTCTTCAAATGAAAGTTTGTGTAATTTTTCTAATTTTCGATAAGACTTGACTTGATTTATATGACTTTTAGTAAATAATGTACAGTAGTTTTAAACAAAAAAAAATTCATTATTCAACAAAAAATAAATAAAGAAAAATAATCGAAAGCGGTCGAAGAGTTCATGTGAAGGTGATCGCAAAGTTGAGACTACTAAAAATTCACTGCGATAGTTGCGCTGCTTAGTATCACTACACGACTCACTTCGCAAATAAGCATGCAATTTTTCACAATATTCCTCAAGCGGAATGCAATTCATTCCGCTTTACTTGGACCCACCTTAATACTTTGGATCACAATGTAGGCACTCGAAACAGAACTGACCTTAATGAGAAAGCTGCAAATAGCGGTGAAAATGCATAGAAAGGGTGACACTTGGATCAACACTCACTACTCACAAATCAAAGCAGTTTAATTCTGGCCAAAGTGTCTTCCAACTTCACTTTCTCTGTTCTCGAGTTGCTCTCTGTTAATATCCCTGCTTTCACCACTCAAACTTCGATGAGATAGACAATTTTAAAGCACTCGAAGACGTTCCAATACCTACCACTTAATATCTTTGCTTTCATTGCACTTTTTCGATGAAGTGGTCAATTGGAAAGCACTTGCACACCTACATACATACAGATGTAGGTGTGTATGTACAGAGCTACTCAAATAATATACTAATAATCTCTTTGCAATGCAGGCATCCTACTGCTTGCCCCATTGAAACAATACCTAGACTTAGCTTACACTGACTAAAAATTGATAGAAAATATTGTAGAAACACATACACACATGCATATTAAAAGTGAACATATGTAGGTATGTTTGTAGAGGTTTAATTTTACTCTGTAATGTAGAGGTGAATATCTCCACTCAATGCATTCATTGTAGTAAATGAAAAATCTGTCGCAAATCAGTCCCTTCGTTTGCCCCAAAATTTGAATTTTATTATCGTCCTGCACCCATCTGTCATTCCCTTCACTGCGCAGACAAAATGTTTTTTAATTGCTGCGCTTAATCTTTGCAACACCTAGCATTTACTCAAACCTGTCGTTGCAGTAAAATGTCAACTGCAATGCCTCCACGCTTGGTCAGTCCCCGAATTGTTGGTAAAACGAAGAACTACAGGCCAAATTGATAAGTGACTTTTAAATGGCAGATATGCAGGCTGTGCTTGGCAGCTTCATTTTAATTCCAAAGCCACCCCTTTGTGCTCTGCATTTTGGCTACAGCAATTTGAATGAGAGGCAGACGCTTGAAGAAGACTCGGGAAATGAAATGACAAAGTTCTCAACTTCTAATGAATTACGTGCAGCTGCTGAGTGGTCATTCAATTGTGACAAACGGTTGTTAAAATGGAGCAGAAAATATTTTACAATTACGCCTGAATGCTGTAAATGTCTGTGGAAGTTTTAGTCTGCTGCAAACTTGCGCGTAGAGAAGCGATTGTTGAGGCAAAAATATTAGAATTTGCATTCTAAGTGGGATAACTACACCACCCAAGCTCAAATATCTGGCCTTCCTTAATTGAGTCCTTCCAAACTAAAAATCTTTGTTTGTTGTTTAATTAATTTTTTAAAATATTATTATTTTTTATTGTGATTAGCTTACTTTTGGCTTCTCTATTTTTGTTTTAATTTTATGTGAAAAAGGACATAATTTAAATCCCGACCATGCGTATGTCTACAGATAAAATCCGCCAAACAGTCGCGATCGATTCATGAATGCCCAATTCTTGAGAACGTCGAGATTCGATGTTGAAGGTTGTTTGGCAACACTTTGGCCACTACAATAGCGATATTCTCAACAGAACGCCCAGTTTTTGGTCTGCTACTCCTTTTTCTATCCTCAACGGTACACGTTTTCTGAAATTTTTTCACGAACCCTTGAATTGTTCACTCGTTCGGATGATTATTTCCACCATAAAAATCACGAATTTTGCGAAATGTTGTTCTTAAATATCGACCATTTTATATTATGAAAATAAAATTCCACAATTTTAACGCGTCGACGATTGTCATAAGTGTCTAAAAAAGATACAGTCTAAGAATATTTCACGACTGACATCTGGGCGTCCCTTTTGAAAAACCCTTTTTAAATATCTTTTTTTTAATTTTTTGGGAGAACATATTTATTTAAAAAAATATCAATAAATATTTGTGAAGGGTGTGGTACAGGGACGCCCAGATGTTGGGAAAAAAATTCATTTTTTTTGTGAAAAATTTTCGGCAAATATTTTATTGTCATTTTTGAGTTTTGATACTCTGGCGCTTTGATGACTTTGGGGCGAAGTGTCTACTAGGATGTGTTCGATTGTTAGGTCTGGTAGAGCTTTACCAAAGCGGCAAAAGTTAAATTATATGCGTTCTTTAAGAAACTGTAAGCTGTGTTAATCAAATACAGAAGAATTTTGTCATTTTGAGTTTTGTTATTTGGACGATTTTAGGTCATTTCTGGTGTTCAATCTATTTCAGTTTATATTTCAGTACCAGGGGAATGTTAGTTGGAATTGGTTTGCTTGTTTCTGAAAGTAATGCTTTTTGAGGAAGATCTTTCTGCCATTGTCGTTCCGGTTTTGTTTTAAAACTACTGGTGCATTGGAAGCTAATTTAACTGCCTCATCTGCGAGCTCATTTCCGATTATGTTTAAGCGGCTGCGTTTTTGTCAGAATTCAATAATTTTCAAATCGTGACCTTTCAATTTAATCTTATCAAAATTGAAAGCTAATAAAAAGTTGGAAGGTTTATTCTGAACATTTTGGCACACCCTTTTCATCTTTGTGTATTAGTGTCATTAGGTACGAATATGGAGAGTCATATTTAGCGCAAAAGAACAATTAAACACTTGAAAGGATACCGCTATTGTGCCATTGCATGCATTTAAATTTATCGAAACTAATAATCACTAAAATACGAAATGAAATAAGTATTTCTAATGAATTCCGAACCAAAATCAGTAAATCTTTCCACTATTAATTTGAAATTAATTTATAATTTTAATGCTAGCAAATTGACAAAATATTTGTGGTTAACCAAAAAATGGCTGGAATTCGTTTTAATAAATTGAACATCGCAGTAAAATTCATTAATTATTTTGAATATATGAATGTATGTGTGTATGTATGTCTTATTCAAAATATTTGAAAAAACTGAATATGAGGGAAAACCAAATAACTAAATTTTGTTTAAAGATAGGACCATATTTTTACTGTTTAATTAAAAATTGGCGTTTATTTTGGTTTCAATTTACTGTTTTATTTTATTTATTAGAAATATAGTTATGTAAAATATGCACTTGTAGCTAAGACGATTGGCCTAAAATAATACTAATAGATTTTTTACTTAATTATAAAAAAATATATTAATTATAATAATTTACTAATGAACGCTACTGCCTTATGCAAATTCATGCTTCAAGCAGCTATCACTGAAAGCCAGTCTGAAGCGATTTCAAGTAGATATGCTGGTGTGTAGAATTAGGGTGGTTCCGAGTTTTAACTTCTTAACACACATCAGAGACTGCGTTTTAAATTTGTCCTCTCCTAAGACAAACAAAAGGTCTTTGAAAGAAAACACTTAAGAAATCTTCAACATCTTAATATTGAGAAACTAGAGGGTAGATTTGTTCAAGTTAGACCTTTTTCATGAAGGAAGGGAGAGTCGACGAGTTTATATTCCTTTTTCGACAAATGGTCTTGGTATCGAATATATACCAACCGAAACTGAAACTCCTTTTCGCCAAATGCAGAGGTGCCTCATTAATTTTTTTGTGAATGCGGTCCAATAACTCGCTGTAGCATTGTGCAGTGATCGTTTTTCCATTTTCCAAAAAATCCATGAGAATTACGCCGTTCGCATTCCAAAAATTCGTCGCCACCACCTTTCCTCCTCGCCTTCTTTGGAGCAGATTTACCGGGATCCAGCGAAAATTATGTCGTGGACTTTTTGAATAATTTCTTCGGAATCCATGTCTGCCGGGCGTCCTGGTCGCTCCTCATCAAAAACGGAAATAGAAATATAGTTATGTAAAATATGCTCTTGCAGCTAAGACGATTGGCCTAAAGTAATACTAATAGATTTTTTACTTAATTATAAAAAAATATTAAAATACAACTGAACTGTGTTTGAAATCAGTAAACAAAATCATAAAACATAAAAATATAAAATGAATACCTGGCATACTTATTAGAGAAATTTCTTTTAATAAAAATCTTAAGTCGAATAATAAGTCGGAAGATTTACGTTCTTTGAAAATGTTGTGTCTGCCGTTGTTGTACTTGGTGCAGTAGTCCATTATGTGAATAATGAACAGTGGACAGTTACACGAGTGGGGCAGGCACTCCTTTTAGAAGGTATTGGTTACTGATGAGTTGTGTGTCCTAGTAGGAGTTGGGTGAAGATTTTTGTCTGCTTCAGGGTCGCTTCTGTTGGAATAATTGCTTTTAGTCGTTCTGGAAATTGGACTCTGGACTTGTAGCTGTTTTGGTATGTAATCCATTTCTCCCTAACAGTTGAGTAACAGAATGTCTGTTTTAAAGGGAAAATTGTTAGAAATGATTGAAATCGAAAGAGTTTATAAAAAAGGAAGAATTTACCATATAAGAAATTATAAAAAATCACTAGAATAAAAATAAATCGAAAATTATCCAAATCAGACGAAATTATCGAAATCGAAGAAATTATCGGAAACGAAAAAAATTAAATCGAAAGCGAAAAAAATTAAATCGAAAACTGTCCAAACCAGAAGAAATTATCGAGATCGAAAGAAATAATAAAAAGTTACTAGAACAAAATTACATGGAAAATTATCGAAATCAGACGAAATCGAAAGAAGTTATAAACAATTATTAGAATGAAACTAAATCGAAACTTATCGAAATCGAGCAAAATTTTAAGAAATTATTAGAATAAAATTAAATCGAAAATTATCGAAATCCGAGGAAATTATCGAAATCGAAAGAAATTATAAAAATTATTAGAACAAAGCTGAATTGTGAGAAATCAATAAAAAAAGTTATTTGAACGAAAGAATCTTAACAAGTTATCGAAATAGAAAGAAATTAACAAATTATCGAAGTCCAAAGAAATTATAAAAAAATATTAGAATTAAATTTAATTGTTTGTGAAATCAACAAACAAAATTGTTTTAACGAAATAATCGTTAGAAATTATCGAAAATATCGGAATTATCGAAATCGAAATAAATTATAAAAAATTATTAGAACAAAATTACATGGAAAATTATCGAAATTAGACAAAATTATCGAAATCGAAAGAAGTTATAAAAAGTTATTAGAATGAAACTAAATCGAAACTTATTGAAATCCAAAGAAATTATAAAAAATTGTTAGAATTAAATTAAATTGTGTGTGAAATCAATAAACAAAATTGTTTTAACGAAAGAATCGTTAGAAATGATCGAAATTATCGGAATTATCGAAATCGGAAAAAGTTAGTAAAATAAAATTAAATTGTTTTAATAAAAGAATCATTAGAAATGATCGAAATCTAAATTATGGAAATCGATAGAAACTACCAAAAATTATTAGAATGAAATGAAATCGAAAAGTATAGAAATCCGAAGAAATTATCGATATTCAAGGAAATTATAAAAAATTAGTATAATTAAATTAAATTGTGTGTGAAATCAATAAACAAAATTGGTTTAACAAAAGAATCGTTGGAAATTATCGAAATTATGGAAATGGAAAAAATTATAAAAATTTAACAGAATAAAATTAAATCGAAAATAATCGAAATTGACTATACTGAAAATGTCGGTTTTAACAAAAGAATAGTTAGAAATTATTGAAATTGAAAGAAATTATAAAAAATATTATAATAAAATTAAATTAAAAATTGCCGAAATCAAAAGAAATTACCGAAAAAAGTTAAAAAAGTTAGTAAAATAAAATTAAATTGTTTTAATAAAAGAATCATTAGAAATTATCGAAATCTAAATTATTGAAATCGATAGAAACTATCAAAAATTATTAGAATAAATTTCAATCGAAAATTATTGAAATCCAAAGAAATTACAGATAATTATTAGAATAAAATTATACTGTGTGGGAATGTAGGCATATTAACAATTCCTTTTCGCTGCTGTATCGGCGTTTTCGGTGCCAAGAGTTCCGCTGTGTCCAGGGGCCCACATAATTTTTATGTTTGCCATTTACTGGAACAATTTATATTGAACACTACCAATTAAAGCTTCTCTGCTGTTTGGCAGATTTACTGTCTATGCAGATTAAATATTTTCCCTTATTAGAGGAGGAGTAGTCAATAGCGAGTTTTCTAGCAATCTTCTCGCTGGAAAATATAGAATTGTGTGCGAATAGAAGACCAATCCCAAATATGCTTCCCTTAACAGATGCCACAACAAATCAAGTTTAATCATTTTCTTCAGAGCCGTCAGTGTAGGTAAATAAAGTTCCAGCCTTGGGCATCCCAAGAGTTATCGATGTTTAAGAATCGCATTTGGTAAACAAGTTTAGAGGTGTTTTGTTTGGGATACGTGAGTAGGCTGGTGGTGCAAGATGGATGGAGGAAGCTCTCAGCGTGGGAATCTCGATCGTAAAGTAAACATAGGTATTGAGGAAATGTCAAGTCTTGCGGTTTCTTTCGTCGCTGTCTATTAAACTGTTGCATGCCTCAATCTTGAAGTTCTTCTGATGACATTTTTCAAGTTATTGTTCATACTTAACCTACTGGAAGTCCAGCTTCGTCGTGATTGGGAAAGCTCGAAGCCTTTTACGAAGGACTGAATGATGGACTGCTGACACGCTCGCGAGTGTGCCTTTTGTGCGGTGCCCATATATTAGTAGACCATAATTAATGCAAGATATTGTTAGATTTATTAGAGAATTCTGGGGAAAATTACTGTTGTTTGAAGTAAAGTATTCAAAGAGATTTAATCTACTATTAAGTTTATGTTTGTTAAATAAGATGCCACAAATGGAATTGGATCGTCCATACGTTGTGTTAACTCCAGGGCGACAACATAAGAATTGCGTTGGATTGGAATTCTCAAAGAGGGTCATAGACGCGCGAGACCAGCTAGAGGTGATAAGTGGCTGCAGAAGCGCAGAAAGCAGACCATTCCTGGAGACAAATAAAATTTCTAGCTTCAAATAAATTAATATGTAATATGTAAATAAATAATATGTAATATGTAATTTATTTGTTGAGGCCCTATGTTCCGGGAAAATATATATTTTATATATATTAGATATTCACAATGTTCCTTAGAGCCAAGATTTATATCAAAAAGTTCTGGTAATATAATACTTTTAGGTTAATAAGGTTTTCTATTATCTGCTTATTTTAGGTAAAGTTCAAGTTACAATGGGGTTTTATTCTTACATCTATGTAATGTTTAGGCCTTTCTATAGCAACGGCTGCCTCCGGAATTATTGTTTTAGGTCCTAGGCTTTACTCGCAGTTGGGATCATACACGCCAAACTTAAATATGCAGACATGTTGGTACGTCTCGCCGGGTCTCAGTATAACCGAAGGGAAGTTTTCCTAAAAATATAAAGCAAATTTGTATATTTTTTCATTGCCATAAAATAATAATTACATCAAATGTACTCACATGATTCACAGCATCCGGGAACCAATGCGTCTCCATGCAGAATGAGCCGTGCTTCTCATACAGGCTGTTTCCCTTGCCAATGATCATGGGCTGGTCGGATTTCTGTTTACCCTTTTTTTTCTTTAGTATTTAATATTTCAATATGGCAATGTTAGTTGATGAGTTATGAGTAGCGAAATGGCAGGTGGGTTAGCAAATTAGTGGGAATTGCGAGGGGTGATGTGTAGCAAATGTGTGTATAAAAATATGATACTAACCTCCAAATCGGGCATGTAGTTGGCAGTATAGAACTGCATGCAGGGCTGATTGCTTGAAACTTCCATGCAGCGGCCAGTTGGTGGATGGAAGACACTAAATAGAAGAAAGATGAGAAAAAAAGAGGAAAGGAATAAGAAACATATAAAAAACAAGCAGTTGCCATAGCCGAATGGCTTAGTGTGTGACTACCATTCGGGAGTGCCTAGGTTCGAATCTCTGTGCGTAAAACACTTAATGATAGAGACAATTTTTTGTAATTGCGCTCGCCTCTCGACAGGCAATGGCAAACCTCAAGTGAGTTTCTGCCATCAAAAAGCTCCTCACAAAAATGCCACTATTCAATTCCTACGCAGCGATATAAAAAAGATTTCGAGCACTCATTAAATGGAGAAAATGCAAAAGACCGTCTGTAAAAAATAATTTTGAAAAATCAACGTGATTTTTGAGTCCTTCAAAACCACAAAAATATACCAAAGATATTAAAGATATAGTCGCAGGAAAAAGCAAAGACGATGGCAGCAAACAAAATTTCCATCCGACAAAAAACGGCTAAATAAAATTACAAAAGAAATGTCCAAGAAGATAAAAGATTTTAAAAACAGATCTCTAAGTACTTATCTAAAGGGCTTATCAAACGAACGCAGCACTGATTACTCGCTAAGGAAATGCTCAAAAAACTTTTCACAGCCAATAACATAGTAGCCACCAATCACAAAAGAAGACAGTTCTTGGGCCAAAAGCAGTAAAGAAAAAGCTAATGTTTTTGCTGAGTTCCTCGAAGGCATCTTTAAGCCATATGATACATCGAGCGCAGCCAGAATGCAGCTACTTAACTATGAAGCTGATGTCGAAACGGATGTCGAATGTCACGGATTCCGAATTGCTTGGTGAAATAAATGAGCTAAAATCAAAAAAAGTCGCCCGGGTATGACCTTATTACTACTGAAATTCTGAAAAAACTTTCTCAATGCACAATATCTAAGTTTACTGAAATACGAGGTGTGTTCAAAAAGTATCGCGAATTTTTAATTTTCGCAGGTTACGTATATTCGAACTTCGATTTTTTTGTGGCGATTGTTGTACTCATGCCGACGAGTTCGGTCACTTTGAATGTTCAGCTAATTGTTGAAAGCTGCTTTGCTTGCACGTGTTTCGGCTCGTCTTCGATTTTTACCTATTCAAAAAGATGGATCAAAGAACATGTACCAAATTTTGTGGGAAAAACGAAATTAAGTGCGCGAATGCATTCCGAATGTTGACTGTGTCATACGGAGAAGCTATCATACTTTGGACCAAAGCAACGTTTATCGGTGGTACAAAATGTTCTCAGAAGACCGAGAAGATGAGAACGACGAAAAGCGTGCCGGACGCCCGAGCCCCTCAACAACAGACGAAAAAATTGATGAAGTGAAGAAAATGGTATTGGCCAATCGTCGAATCACCATTACAGAAGTTGCTGAGGACCTAGACATATCGATTAGCTCGTGCCATTCGATTTTTTCAATGATTTGGGCATGAGACGAGTCGCCGCAAAATTCGTACCAAAACTGCTCAATTTCGACCAAAAGCAGCATCGCATGAAAATTGCTAATGAGATGTTGGACTCTGTCCGCGGCGACCCAAATTTGCTAATTTGCTCCAGAGGGTCATAACTGGTGACGAATCGTGGGTTTATGGTTATGACGTGGAAACCAAAGCTCAATCATCTCAATGGAAGCTGCCGCGCGAACCGAGATTGAAAAAGCGCGCCAAGTTCGGTCGAATGTAAAAGCTTTGCTTACCGTTTTCTTCGATTGCAGGGGCGTTGTGCATCATGAGATCTCGCCACAGGGTAAAACGGTCAATAAGGAATATTACCTGCAAGTTATGCGCAGTGTGCGAGAAGCAATCTGCCAGAAACACCCGGATTTATGGAAGAACAAAAATTTACTCTTGCATCACGACAACGCCTCTGCTCACACATCGTTGCTTGTGCGCGACCTTTTGGCCAAAAACAACACCCTAATGAAGCCACAGCCACCGTATTCCCCAGATCTGGCCCCTGTGACTTTTTATTGTCCCCGAAACTGAAGAGGCCCATGAAAGGGCGGCACCACAAAAAAATGTGTGCTCTGCTGTCTTTTTGGACGTGTCTAAGGCGTTTGACAAAGTTTGCCAAAAGAACAAAAAAAAACAAAAAAAATCAAAACTTGCACCTTATTATGCTAGAACTTATTGGGATATTACAATGCGTGATGGAAACTTTTCTAGAAATTCTGATTACAAAATTTGAAATTTCAATAACAATTTTTGTTGTTTTAACACTAACAAAGTTTGCAAAATATCCAACCACTTCCTAATGAACGCGAAAGCCAATTTTATTTTAACACCACCTCGGCGCGTCTTTTGAAAACCATTTCCTTTTCAGGGTCTTTAAAAATACCTTTTACTTCCATCTACTCTGGTGATGGGGTAGAAACCGTTCGCTTTGCAAACAAACATATGGCCTCTTCTATTCGTCTCACTTCACGCAAAATTTCCATGTGAAAGCAACAACAAAGTTATCGGGCCAGATTCGTCGCTAGCGAGTATGATTAAGCCTCATACAACTGCTATAACTCACTATTTTACAAACAAATGTAATTTCAGGCAGCCAAATTCCAGCGCTGTCAAGATATGTTTATTTATTGCCAGTTATTTAGTTATTATTTGGTATACCAGCTGCTTCAACTATTCGCCACTTGCTAACGCTCGACGAAAAATAGAGGCCTATACATAGTCATGACTAGTTTTGAATTAAATAGGGGGCTGGTCACTGCTAATATAAATGCACTACAAACACACGCGTTACTGGCTTTTCCACAGCGTGACTTGGTTGATGTATCGGAAAATTGAATTCAATAAACGACATCATAGGAAAGCGTCATAAAATTGGACTACTACATTGAATTACTTACATAGCTTGCTTTTCTACACATCCAGGTGTATATTTAAACACGTAATTGTGATCGTATCCATTAGCGATGCCGGCGATTTTCTTCAGGCCATCGCCCATATTTGTCAGGCTCCGCAAGTCCAATGGGTGATCGTCCAAGCAAATAAATTTGCCATTAGGCACAGTATCCTCACCAAAATCTGTAACGCTCCCAGCCTCAATTTTAACGTTATGCTCCGACGTCCCTCGCTTGCCGGCATTCTTAAGGAAAAAAAAAACAAATAAAGCGCATGCAGTGCACTTTCATTGGAGTTCAATAGGATTCATTAGCCACTTACATGACCCGCCAAATTGAAGTATGCGTGATTAGTCATATTGACCGCTGTCGGTTTGTTGGTCGTTGCTTCGAAGCAGAAACGCATACAATTATCGTCGGTGATGGTGTAAGTGGCGGTAGTCACTACTTCACCGGGGAAGCCCTCATGACCATCGGGCGAAACGAACTTGAAAACGACACCATTGGGCAGCACATGATCCACTTCCCATATAACCTTGCTGAAGCCATGAGTGCCGCCATGCAACGTGTGCTTTCCTGAGATATTTTTTGTGAGCTCATACCGTTTGCCATCGAGCACAAAACTTCCATTGCCGATGCGATTACATACGCGTCCCACTGTAGCGCCGAGGTAGGGATTATTTGCGGTTAAGTAGCCTGCATGGGAAACCCGGAAGAGTTGGGAATTTATATGAATACATAAATAGCAGCCGTTGACAACCAAAACTCACCTTCAATATTATCGAAGCCCAGCGTAATGTCGTCCACCTTGCCTTGCGAATCGGGCACCTTTAGTGATGTGATTGTGGCCCCGTAGGTTATCAACTAAAAACGGCTAATTAATGATAGCAAGAATTTGGAAACTTGGGTCTTATGCGACTTACCTGCATCGACATTCCGCGCTCGTTAGTGATGGTGAAGCGTCTGATCACCTCCTCCTTCTTAGTTAGAGGATCGACTGCGGTGCCGAAAGTATCCTCCGTCACACAAACCATTTTGTCACTAAATTACTTAAACTTTTGGTGTATTAACACTGCCACGGAATATTTTGTTTATTTGTTTGTACTGTATACATACATACATATAAATATTATATTTATCTAAATTAATTTTTTTATTTTATTTTTGCGAAAATAATCATAAAAAACCTGAAATCGTCTTGAGTTTTTTTCGCTTTTTTGCTTATTTGACTGATTTTTTATACAATAAATTTGTTTTCGAAATCGAAAGCGTATGAAGTAGTTTTCAACTGAACTGCCAGATCAACAATGCTTGTGCTTATAAATTTTCCGCTGTTTGTGTCTCAACCGCTGCACTTCTCTCAATTCACATTCAACACCGCTCTTAAATGAGATGCGATATGGTTAGCTGAGCGCCCAATCACTTATACGCTGACGTGCACAACACTTTCGAATTGCCACTTGTAGTGTTGTTGCTTTATATACCAGCGCTTGCTAAATATTCACTTGCGTTCATTAAACAATGTTTTTATACTTTAAATATAAATGCCCATCAGGAAATTAGACCAGCTCTGAACAAATGCAGTTCTAGTGAGTTCGGAACCATGACTAGTTCACGCTTCTTCCATTTATCTTTTCCGTTTCAATAGCTTCATGGGAACTGTACATATATATTAAGTAATTACTTGAAGGTGGTTGTTGGCGAGTTCTACAAATCCATTTAATACATTTTCTTATTTTCATGAATATTTCGAAATGTGAGAAAAAGTGGATGCATGCTAAAGTGTAATGAAAGAAGGAATTAGTAGAGGGTCTTTGACGATAAAGACCACTTTAATAATTTTATTATGATTTTGTTGATGTTTTGTAAAGTCGTTTTTATAGCATTTTTAGGTATTTTTTGTTTTTTTTTAACTTAACTTGCAACTTTAAACATTCTACCATAAATTTAGTTAGTGTGTGTGTAAAGTTACGGAGGTTAGACTTGGAGTCCCATTCTAATACGACTTGTTTGGGCTTCAGGTTCCACCCATATTAACTGACTTTTGAAACACAAGTTTTTTAAATAATACTGAAAAATGATTTATGATAAAAAAGTTATCCTTTGTAAGCCACAATTCAGGCTATCTGACTGATCTTAAATTACAAATCACTTTTATCTCTGAGGTCAAAAACCAAAAAATTAGCGTTCCCACGGCAGTCGGTTCTACGTAACCGGAACGACCCGGATTTAATCCGGCCAAGGACTGTCACTTCAGCAGCATTCCTCGATATGCACGGGGAATGTTTATGGTGCTACAACAACAACAGGGTCAAAAACCTGATTATTTATAGATATATATTTAAATAGAGTTTTTACGCATTTTTGTAATATATATTATAATATTTGTGTTTCGAATGTAAAAAAAAAAATATTTTTTCCAATTACCCTAATACGAGCGATAGTCCCACATGTTCTAAAGATGTCCTATAAGGTCGGCAGTTTGAGTAGTTTCAAGAAATATTTGTTCGAAGAGATACCTAATTCTCTTTTTACACGCTAGATAAGTTCCCAAACAATTCGTTAATATTAAAAAATTCTTTTTAGAGTTCACTTAAGAATTTATTTCGTGCTTGCGAATTTTAATTTATTAAATATATTATAAGAAATAAATTATTAAACGGCGAGATTTTTGCTAAGACTAATTTAAATGCTTCGTACATCCGTCGAAAGGTTTCACTATATTCGCTCTATGAGATTCAAGAGAAATTCATACAATACTGAAAATTGTGTTAAACCAAAACAATTCGTGTAAAACAAAAAATTGTAGTCATTTTAACCTTTTTCGCTGGTGTGTTAAGAAGCGACCACCTTGGCTCCTTGGCACCACCACTAGTCAGATTTTTTTGGAGTTCGGTAGATTTAAAGAAGCTTAAAAGGGAATCCGGGTGCAGTACAATGAACTTTATTGTGTCTGAGTGCTGTACTTGCTAGTTGTCCCGACAAAAAAAAAAGTCATTTTAAATCCAATTCGTGTGAACAAAGGTGTGAACTTTCTATTGACGTGGAATATGAAAACTCGCTCTACCAACATATTCTATATATTTTATAAATAATTGATTTTTTAAACACACCGCACGGGATGACACCCTTAATACGAGAGAAACACATTTTCAAATTAGATTGCATTGAAAAGTTGGTTGGTTGGAAAGTAAACTTCGGTGAAATCCACTTTAAAAGTTATTACGAAATTTTATGAAATTTAGAATATTGACTCGTACATTAATATCAACAACCGGTTGGTAACAAAACATACTGTATCTAGAAAATGGAAAGCGCCCTTATAATATTTTGAGTTTTTATATAACAAATAGTAGAACCTTTTTTAATATATATATTTCGTAATTTGACTTGATTTTTACACTTAATTTTTAATGTAAGAAAGAAGTATATGAGAGGGGGTAAATTTAATCAATCTTGAGGGAGTCAAGAGAAACGCCAACCTAACTTTAAAATTTTTATTCCGATCTTGCCTAAATTTTTTTCACTAACTAAAATTTCAGAGTTAAAATCTTAGTTTAATTGAAAATGTTTATGAATTCTGAAATATTGGCGAATAACAATATACAAATACCGTTTGGATTACTTGATCTATTTCTCCCATTTAACGGCATTATTTTCTTGACTTTGAAGCAAAACACAACCATTCTATTTAGACTCGAGTCAGCACCAAATTGGAGCAGTAGTTAACTCATAACGCCACTGTCTTAATGTGCGTGGAGGGCAATTTCGTTTTTAAGTGAATCAATTTGCAGTTACAAGAAATAGTATTTAGTAGTAGTGGTTGTATTGTATTGATATATAAGCACTTCGTTAGTTCATGTTTTCCCTGCTGGGTATTCAGACAGCTGATTTCGCACGTAAAATGCCTTAATTGAAAACCATCGCAAACCGCAGGCATAGTAGCCGCGTGTATTTGTGCGTAACTACTATTTGGCGAATCTGAGTTCGATGCCATCCACGGACGTAAAAAGTCAAATTATTCAGAAAAATGTTTCACTAATAGCTGATGCCTATCGGATGGAAATAACAAATCTCCGAGTGCCTTTCTATCATGAAAGAAATTTTCATAAACACTATTTGCACGTCACTAAGTGGTGGAAAAGCTCGGCCAAAGTCTTAGCAGAGGGTGAGCACAGACATTATACAAATGGACATACATATAGGAGTGTGTGCATATCACCGCAAACAAAGTGTTCGTTTTCTTTTTTTTTTTTTTTTTTTAATTTGCCCATTTTATCTAGGCAAACATGGTTTATCAAGGCCATGGAATTGAAGTAATGTTTATTTGGGAAACACTTAAAACAACAAAATTAAATATAATATTTATGGTATTCGATTTTTAGTAATTATTGTTTGCTCATAAACTATAAAACTATTTGGTTTTGACCTGGTGGGGGCTTGCTTTTGCAGTCCCAAACTCTGTAGTGAGTCCACACAAAAGTTCTTGTTCAAATAGTTTTTCTAATAACCAACGTTGGTAGAAGTATTTGTATATGAATTTCCGTATACTTTGGTACCACTTGGTGCTACACAAAAACACAACAAAAGTTTTGCAGACTCTATCTCACATATAAGAAATTTCGGTAAGTCAATATCAAGTCAAATACTTGACTTAATTCTGTTTTGATTTTTAAGTTATTTAATAAAACAACCCTTCTTTTAATTCGCATTTTGTTAAAACTTATTGTTCATCACTTTAATTTTTTGTGAATTTTTCTAAATTTTTTGTAAATTTATTTTTCTGAAATTTTATGAATATTTTCTAAATTTATTTTTCTGAATTTTTTTAAACTTTTGAAAATTTATTTTCTAAATTTTTCTGAGTTTATTTTTTTAAATTTCCTAAATTTATTATAAATTTATTTTTCTGAATTTTTCTAAATATATTTTTCCAAATTTTTCGAAATTAATTTTTCTGAGTTTTTCTAAATTGTTTTAAATTTAGTTTTCTGATTTTTTTCTAAATTTATGATAACGTTATTTTTTTGAATTTTTCTAAATTTCTTTTTCCGAAAATTTTTTGAATTTTTCTAAATTTTTCAAAATTTATTTTTCTGAATTTTTCTAAATTTATTTTTTTGAATTCTTCTGAATTTTTTTCTGATTTTTTCTAAATTTTTCTAAATTTATATTTCTGAATTTTTTAAAGCTTATTTTTCTGAATTTATTTGAAAACAGTCATAGCTTAAGTACTTTTTTCCGACCAGTTTTTCGGGTTATGTTGTATCTTTCATTGGGGGTGTCAAATAACGTAGTACAGTGCGGTATTCGTCAAAATCCAAGGGGAAATTCATCATAGCACAGACAGCTTAACCTGTTTTGATATCTTAAAAAAAATAATAATAACTCCAATCACATAATTCGAATCACAAAAAATATTCTGATTTCTCACCTCCATAACATCAGAATCATGCATCAACAATACAATCGCTAATACTGCCACGGATATGAGCATTACACCTACCATCACATCAAATCTTATACGAGAATGTATAAATTATGTTTATCGACTCGTACAACAGCAGAGGCAAACCAAAGTAGTAGTTGAGTGGTTTCATTAGAGCCGTTACTACACCTGGATTAATTCCAATTGCACTAAACCAAGTTACCTACCATCCCTCTCATCTAACTATGTATAATACGCCGCCCTACACTAGCCTACGCATTGGTCACAGTGTAAGCACTAACGTGCAAAGGAGGCAACCAAGCCTGTGTCCATTTTGTAATACTCCAGTCTACTGCACTTATTAGGCTTCTACCCTGGGCTAGATGAACAAAGACATCAGCATTTTGACGATTACGATACACCGTCAGACCCTACTAATTAATCCTTCCGATTCCAACACCTCCGAAACCCATAAATGTCTGAAGGACTCCGACTAGTCAGCGCAATGTGTGCACAAAGCTTGTTAGAGATGACTAAAATAATGGAAAGAACATTTTTGTATGAAAATAGTGGATGCCTCTTTCCAAATTTTCCAAAATTTTCTTCGCTAGTCATTTAACCATCGTGTTTTTCACGACTCTAAAAATTGCAGTTATGCGAAAGGTTGTGCATTTCAATTGGCAACTTTTTTTCTTCATAAATACGGTAACTGAGAATTCAAAATTATAGGCCACTTCTAGCAGAACAAAGCCATAACAGCAAAAGCGTTCAGCTAAATGAGTTATTGGACTCAATTAGTGCATTTTGAGTATTGGTGTGGATATTTTCAATGTACACAAACAAATTAATATTATCTTACTAATTGATGGAAAAGAAGCACCTCGATGTTGTTTTAAGATAAAACATGTAAAAATTTGTATTCTTGTTTCTCTATTTTTATTCAAGGTATGGCTCTTTACAGTTATATGTGAAAAATTACATCGTTTAAATGTCCACTATGAGCGCGTCTATAGACAAAATCCGCCAAACAGTAGCGGTCGATTCATGAATGAATGAAGTGGATGTTGAAGGTTGTTTAACAACACTTTGCTCTAGAGCAACAATATTCTAAACGGAATGTCCAGTTTTTGTTCTGCCAGTCCTTTTTCTATCATCGATAGAACCAATTTCTTGAAATTTTTTCATCCATTAGCTGGCAACTACAACCGATGATCGGTCTTGGCCGCTACTAAAATGTTGCGCAAATCGCTTCTGCATTGCGCGCGTCAGTTCGTCATCGACTTGGTCTTTCCAACATAGATGAGGACGTCTTTTTTGCGAGTTCCACCAGTGTATTTCGAAAAGAGCACTTTCTTGGTTGGAGCGTTATTGTCTCTCGAAAGCTCCTAATAATCGTCCATCGGTGATCGTCAGTGTCCAGGACTCATTGTCCAGCACCATACAGTAAGATCGGAAGGATGAGTGATTGATAAAGCTTTTTTTTCGTGCATCGAGAGGGGGTTCTGCTTTTCAATTGCCTATCCAGCCCAATGTAGCACCTGCTAGCAAGAGCTACTCTTCGCTGGATCACTTGGCTGACGTTGTTGTTGGTGTTAATGCTAGATCCAAAGTAGCCAAAGTCCTTGACTACGCCGAACTCGTAATTGTCAATCGCAACCTGCTCTCCAATACGCGTAGACTTTTTGGTTGTTGACACAAGGTACTTTGTCTTGCCCTCGTTTACCGCAAGACCAATTCGATGGAACTCTTTTTCAAGACTAGAGAAAGTTGTACTGACTGCCAACAATGTCGATATTATCAGCGAGCAGCATGACACTTTTATAGAAAATAGTACCGAAGATTTTGATGTTGGCGGCGCTAATAATTTTCTCCATCATCAAATTGAAAAGGGGAACATTAGTTGCAATTGGTTTGCTTTTTTCTGAAAGTAATGATTTTTGAGGAAAATCTTTATATCATTGTCGTTCAGGTTTTGTTCTAAAACTAATGGGGCATTGGAAGCTAATTTGACTACCTCATCTGGGCGCTCATTTCCGATTATATTTAAGTGGCTGTGTTGTTGTCAAAATTCAATAATTTTCAAATCGTGAGCTCTCAAATTTGATCTTATTAAAAAATCATAGCTAATACAAAGTTGATTAAGGAAGGTTTGTTCTGAAAATTTTGGTACACCCCTTTTATCTTTGTGTATTAGTGCCATTAGGTACTGGAGAGTTTGGTTAGGTTATGGAGAGTCATAATTTGCGCAAAAGAAAATTTAAACACTTGAAAGGATGCCGCTAGTGTGCCATTGCTTGCATTTAAATGTATATAAATTAATAATCACTGAAATATGGAATGAAATAAATATTTCTATGAATTCCAAACCTCAATTCATAAAACCTTCGTTTATTAATTTGAAATTTTAATGCTACCAAATTGACAAAAATATTTGCGGTTAACCAAAAAATGGCTGGAATTCATTTTAATAAATTGAACATCGCAGTAAAATTCATTAATTGTTTTGTATGTATGTGTGTGTGTTTGTATGTATTATTCATAATATTTGAAAAAAACTGAACATGGGGAAAACAAAATAACTAAATTTAGTTAAAAGAAAGAAAAAAACACATTTTTACTGTTTAAATAAAAGTTGGTGTTTATTTGATTTGTTTCAATCTATTTCGTTCACTATTTTTGTTTCACATTTGCATTTGCTATGCCTTCAGTTAGTCTATTGCAATTAGGTTTCGTGACTGAGGTTCAGAGCTTTACTCGCAGTTGGGATCATAAACGCCAAACTTAAATATGCAGACATGTTGGTACGTCTCGCCGGGTCTCAGTATAACCGAAGGAAAGTTTTCCTAAAAATATAATACAAATTTGTATATTTTCCCATTGCCATAAAATACTAATTGTATAAAATGTACTCACATGATTCACAGCATCCGGGAACCAATGCGTCTCCATGCAGAATGAGCCGTGCTTCTCATACAGGCTGTTTCCCTTGCCGACGATCATGGGCTGGTCGGATTTCTGTTTACCCTTTTTCTTCTTTAGTATTTAATATTTCAATATGGCAATGTTAGTTGATGAGTTATAAGCAGCGAAATGGCAAGTAGGTTAGCGAATTAGTGGGAATTGCGAGGGGTGATGAGTAGCAAATGCGTGCATAAAAATATGATACTAACCTCCAAGTCGGGCATGTTGTGCGCAGTGTAGAAGTGCATACAGGGTTGATTGCTTGAAATTTCCATGCAGCGGCCGCTCGGAGGGTGGAAGGCTCTGAACGGAGAAAATTAGGAAGCGTTTAAATAACCGGTATAGCCAGTAATAACCAATACAAGCAGTGCAATAATTTGTTTAATTGGTTTACGGTGAAATTGCAAATCGGGGGCAACTATTCGATTCTTATGTAGCGATATGAAAAACATTTTGATTTATATGTAGAAAATATTGCTCGCAAAAAATAGTTTTCAAAAATCAACTTCCTATTGCAGTCATTTAAAACTTGCAGTTTCTTATGCCAAGAGCCAATGGGCTATTAAACTGCATACTAAAAATTTGCATAGAAATTCTATTTAAAAACTTTGAAATTTCAATAAAAATTTGTTGATGTTTTTTTAATTTGCGCAGTGTTTGAAACTTAAATTGATACGGTTTCCAGAGGAGTATGAACTATATTTTCAAAATAATATTGAAATAAAATTTTTTTTAAGCCAAATTGTTGAGAAAGCAATTGAATTTAACAAGCCGGTGGATATGAGTTTCATAGAACTTAGAAAAACGTACGGAAAAAATGTACCTTGAAATATAGTAGCGCTAACACAGGACTTAAATACTCACAACAACACAATTATTCGGGGAAGTGGTGTAAAATCCGATCTAACAACTTTTGCTTCGGGTATTCGACAAAGCGACAACCTAAGCTCAATGGCTAAATGTTATTATGGATGCGATTATCAAGAAAGTACGAGAAGCGGTTCCTGGGTGTAGATTAGGCAGCAAAAATATTGAAATAATATGCGACGCTGACGATGCGGTTATTTTATCAGAAACCGAGGATTACTTTCAGCGACTTCTGTTCGAGTTTGAATTTTTTTTTACTTTTTTTAATATTTTTAATTTTTTTATTTTTTTTTATTATTTATTTATGCATTTTTTATTTAGTTTAATTTTTGTTTATTTTTAGTTATATTTATATATTATTAGTTTTTGTTTATTGATGAATTTCTTTACTTATTTTAATTCGATTTTTTTTTTTATTAATTTTTTATTAATTTTATTATTATTTTTTTTTCATTCATCAAATTTTAGTTTTTAAAATTTTTAATTATTTTTATTTATTTTTTAATTTTGTTTTATTTAATGATGCACTTTTTTATTTTTATTTATTCTTTTAATTACGTTTATTCATTATTCCTTTTTATTTATGGATGATTTTTTATTAATTTTATTGTGATTTTTTTTTTCATTCAACAAAGACGAAAAATACTTGAAAATCCAAATTATTAAAGCGGCAGCCGCATTTCTTCTTCCCCAAATCAGTACAAATTTTTAATTATTTTTTTTTGTTTTTTGTTTTATATTTATATTTGTTTTAAATTTTAGATTTATTTTTTTTATTTATGATTATTTTTTTTAATTTTAATTGTTTGTTTTTATTTTAAATTTTTTTTTTTTTTGTTTTTGATTATTTTTATTGATTCTTTTTTCTTTCAACAAAGACACAAACATATAATCGAAAGTCCAAGTTACTAAAGCGGCAGCCGCATTTCATCTTTTCCATACTCATACAAATACATATACATTTTTTAATAATTTTTTTGATGGGCGTACCACATAATGTCTTTTGTCGAAGCAGTCAAGATATTGAAGAAAAGGAAACCGTGGAAGAATTCCTGTGTGCATGCATTGTCCTATACAGAAAAAGGCTTTCCACGCTCGCATTCAAATTTTTCGACACCATTGACTCCATATAAACGAGACGTTTGCCATTAGGTCACTCAAAAGCAAAACAAAAATTAAAAATCGAAAATAAAAAAAATTAAATTGCTCCATTAACTAATACTAACTTTTTTTTGAACTTCTGCATTAAATAAATTAAATAACAATGGCACTGGGAATTACTGACAAGCTTTAACAATTTACTTTCTTAATTAATTTTAATCAAGGGTGGTATTGGCAAATCAGCTGATTTGTTTTTTATTCTTTCGCCGTGTCCATACGGTTGTCAGTTCAGAATGAATCAAGGCGAATTCATTCTTTGTTTTATACCAAGGCGCATTTGTTGAAGGTGCTGGCACTAGACCAACTAAATGGAGATTATTTAGCTATTATCTTTTTAAACAGCTGACGCACGTTTCGTGTTTTGTTTCACTGTCAAACATCTTCAGTTTGGTCTATAATTTAACCATGAATCGTCTTACAAACGAACAACGCTTGCAAATCATTGAATTTTATTATAAAAATGCGTGTTCTGTTAAGAAAGTTTAAAATCGAAAAATTGTGTTCAGCGACGAAGCTCATTTTTGGATCAATGGGCACGTAAATAAGCAGAATTATCGATTTTGGAGTGAAGATCAGCCAGAAGAATTGCAAGAGCTAAAAATGTATCCAGAAAAGGTCACAGTTTGGTGCGGTTTATGGGCTGGAGGTATCATTGGACCGCACTTCTTCAAAGATGCTGAATGGTGAGCGCTACCGTGAAGTGACATCCAACTTTTTTTTGTCCAAAATGTAAGAGCTTGACTTGCAGGACATGTGGTTTCAGCAAGACGGTGCCACATGCCACACAGCACGCGTAACACTGGACTTGTTGAGAGGCGAGTTCGGTGAAGAACTTATTTCACGTTCGGGACCTGTCAATTGGCCATCCAGATCGTGCGACATAACGCCTTTGATTATTTTTTGTGGGGCTATGTTAAGGCTCATGTCTATGCAGACAAGCCTGCTTTAATTGGAAAGAGTATGCCAAAATTGGACTAAGCGGGTGGACCATTTGAAGCGCAGTCGCGGTCAACATTTGCATGAAATAATCTTCAAATATTAAATTATATGGACTGTACTTTCAATTTAAATGAAATTTGTATGCATTTTTCTGAATTCTGCGTCTGTTTCTTTGAACAACTTTGCTATAGCTCCTAAAAAATCACCCTTTACAATGTTTTGTACGTTTGATTGTCACGGCAAGGTATTCGCGAAGCAGAAAACAAAAAATGAATTCGCCTTGTTTTATTCTTTGCTGGCAGCCACATGAACATGGCGAAAGAAAGAAACAAGTCAGCTGATTTACTAACACCACCTGTAATAGACTCGCCTTGTTTTCAACTTTGTCAAAACTTGGTTTTGACAATCAGACGCGCAAAACATTGTTGTTGGTCTAGTGTCAGCACCTGTTATGAAAGCGCTTTGATTTTATTGATTTCTAATGAGAATATTTTTGCTTTTCATATAAAAACCACATAAATAAAATTTTAAAACTTTGAGCAAATTAAAAAAATAATAATTTTTTAATGTTAAATTTCACACTTTTTAATCATATATAAAAAAACAATTCAAGTACGCATTTTCACAGCTTATTGAATTTTGGTCGAATAAAGGGCAAGCTTGAAGTGGCGTTAAAAATCGCGTTGATATAATTTTTTTTTTTTTTTGTTATCGGCTTGTGCCTTTGTTCTTTGCAATAAATTTTTTATGTGAAAGAAAACTCAACACCGTCAGTAAAAAAACAAAAGAAAACTATAAAATGTTTTTTTTTTAATCAACACAATTTTTGAGCCACTTCAAACTTGCACTTTGTTATCACAAAATTCAATGGACTATGCACCGGCATGCGTAATATTTTTCTAGAAATTGCTATTAAACAGTTTGCAGTTTTGATAAAAAGTTGTTGAATTTTTTTTTTCTTTAATTTGCTTTTAGTTTTTGTTTTTTTTTTTGGGGTTTAGGTTGCTTCAGAATTTCTGAGGAAAGGTTGAAGACTTATTTGGCCAGCTTAAGAGCTAAAACGCCAACTCCAAGTGTAAGTTTTCTTTTGTTTCCAGTTATAGTTTGACTTGTGTCATCTGTTTTATAGGTTTACTTGAATGTCTTTAAGGAAGTTAGTGATGGTATTGTAATGGGTTATGTTGGTGTTTCGATAGAATTCGATTATTGATGAGTTATTATTGATAGGTGGGTACTTGTTTCTTGAATTAGAGTACTTGTTGCAGTGAAATATGATGTGGTTTGTGTTTTCTGTCGTATTGCATGTTTCGCATTTATTATTGTTGTATATTTTCATTTTGAATAGTGTATCTTTGCAAAATGTGTGGTTTGAAAGGATTCTATTGAACTGCTTTAGTTCTGTTGGTTGCATTTTATGGTCTTTTTTATGAAACCAGGGTTTTTTTAGTAGTCCTGGAAATAATTGGCCATAAGCTTTGCCTTTATTTAAGATTTTTTGTTTGTAATCTTGTTCCCATTCTTCTTTTATTTTTTTATGTATCTCTTTTATAGCATCTTTGATTGTCCAGGGTATTCTGATTAGGCTTCCGGTTAGTGGTGCGTTCTTTGCTGCAGAGTCTACTTTGTCGTTCGGTTTAATGTTGCTGTGGGCGGGGATGTGATGTATTTCCAACTTTTCGATATCTGAAGCATGTATGGCTTCTATGATGTTTTGAGCGATGTAGTTATCGCTTTCCTAGTTTTTTAGTGTGCTGATACTACTGAGGCTATCTGAAAGGATGGCTACTTTCGGGAATTTTTGCTGTATGGCGAATTCTATTGCTTTTTCTATTGCAATCAGTTCGGCTGTCATAGAAGCTACTGTTTTATTGCAGTAATATGTTTCCACTGTGTTCGATTTTTCATGTATGAATGCTATTCCTGTTTGGTTGTTTCTTATTGATCCATCTGTGAATATTATTTCGAATTGGTTGTCTTCGAGTTGTTGCTTTTTTTCCTGATATATCTGCTTTATAATGTCCTGGTTTGTTTCTTTTTTGTTTTTACCTGTTTCTTTGAGGAATCTGTCGTTCAGATGTAGTTTTTGGGTATGTGCCGGTTTGTTGTTAATAGGTGCTATGTTATGAAAGATTAGGTTATATTTTTGGCATGTTGAATAGTAGCTGGATTTTTTATCAAGGTTGTTAGATAGTATCATTCTTTTTGCCGGTAGGTTGTATGCAATACATTTGGTTATTTCTTTTGCTGTTGCCATCTCCAATCTGTATTTGGGTGGCATCTCTGCCGCCATATGGTAAATTGTGTGCGTTGGCGTCGATCTAATTAGTCCTAAACTTCGTCTCATGTTTGTATTGCAGCATTTCGTGAGTTTTTGTAAATCGGCTTTGGAAATGTTAGCGAAGGTTGAAGCAGCGTAGTCCATTTTTGCTCGGGCGAAGGTTTTGTGCAGTTGCAGGGCTCTTTGTGGATTTATTCCGAAGTGCAACCGCCTAGTATATTTAGGAAGCGGCACGTTTGGTTGGTTTTATCCACTATTTGTTTAATATGGTGTGTGCATGAGTTATTTACGCTTATGTATCTGCCCAGGTATTTAATTTGGTGAACTTGTTCCAGTCTATTGTTATTTAAATGGATATTTATTTCCGAGCTTTTTTGGTTGAAGTATATGACTTTCGTTTTGGTGCAGTTAACTTTTAGGTTTATTTTATTACAGATGTCCGTGAATTCCTTTATCTTGTCATTGAGGATGGTCTGAGTTTGTTCTTTTTTACGATTGTAACAAACAATGAAGAAATCGTCGGCGAATTGGAACAGTTTGCAGTTTTCGTTGATTATTGCGTGGGTCTGTGTGGTGTATAGATTGAAGAGTGTCGGGAACACTGGAACACAACCCCCTCAAACGCAAGAGGAATTGTACTCGAGAATGCTATTACAGATAATGATTTTTTCTGTCTCAACGATGGATCGACTACATTCTCAACCAACAACTCATCATCGGCTATAGACGTAACGTTCATAAACCAAAATATCAACTATACATGGAACACGATAAGCAAACTGACAAACAGCAACCATAGCCCAATAATCATAACACTTAAGGATAAATTCATACCCCATCAAACAACAGCTAAAATTTTAATGAACAACGTACTCAAAGAGATGAATAATCTGAAAATAGGAAACACCCTAGAAGAATTCACCAGCGCCATAAGGAAAACCATAGAGAAAAATACAATCAATAACAATAACAATAAATATGTACCAAAACATTGGTGGACCAACGAATCCCAAAGATTATTCAGACTAAGAAATGCCGCACGGAAAAAATATAATCAGTACAAAACTAATGAAAACTGTAACCTCCTAACAAACGCTGAAAATAATCTCAGAGAACATATAAAAGAACAAAAAAATAAAGCCTTCAAAGAAGTTATAGACGAAATTTCCGAACCAACAAATATTAAAGATATGTGGGCGAAAATAAAAAACCTTAAAAAATACCAATGCGAAAAACAAATAAACAACTCCTGGAATAACCAAGAAAAAAGAAAATATCTAGAATTCATAGCTAGAAACACACACCAAGACTCCACACCGACGAACACAAATATCAATAACGCAGACCACACTCTATTAGAAATGAATATAACCAACTTCCAAAAGTTCCTACACACTAGAAACAAAAACTCAGCAAAAGGGCCAGACCAAATTTCATGCCGTATGCTGCTACAACTGCACGACGAAGAACAAATAAAACTATTCAATTTAATAGAAAACGTTTGGAAAGAAGGCGCAATACCAGAAGATTGGCGGAACATTAGAATAATACCAATCCCCAAAAAAACAGGCGACTTAACAAACATATTCAACTACAGACCGATATGCTTACTCCCAGTATTGGCAAAACTTCTAGAAGGTATTCTAAAACTACACATAGATAACAAAATTAAAGACCACAACCTACTCCCGAGTCGATCCTACGGATTTCGTAAACACCACTCGACAGCTCAATGTATCAACGACTTGATAAACACGATATCCCTACACAAAAGCGAAAAACAACAAGTAATGGCAGCGTGTATAGATGTGGAAAAAGCATACGACTCCGTTGACATAAACATTCTAAATGACATACTAAAGAAAACGCAGATAAATGAGAGAGTAACCAGATGGATAACGTCCTTCTTAAAACGCCGACATCTCATACTAGGCCATGAGAAAGTAAGCACGACCAATGGACTAGCTCAAGGCAGTGCTTTTAGTTTTAAAAACATTCAACCACTTCATCATAGACTCAACAACCGAAATGCGAAATTAATCCGATTTAGACCGCATTTTTTCACGTTTTTATGTTTCATTCTTCCATGCACTTTGGTCATGTAGTAGAATCAGTCACTTCTGACATGACTAGTTCTCAAATATATAGTGGACTGATCAGTGCCAATTGAAATGCACACACACGAGCTACTGGCTTTCCCATAGCGTGACTTGGTTGATAGGCTCACAAATTTAATTCAATGAACGACATCAAAGGAAAGTGTCATAGAATTGGGCGATAAAATTGGGCGATAAAATTGGGCTCCTAAATGGTATTACGAGTACTTACTTAGCTTGCTTTTCTATACACCCAGGTGTATATTTCAGCACGTAATTGTGATCGTATCCCTTAGCGATGCCGGCAATTTTCTTCAACCCTTCACCCACATTCGTCCACTTCCGCACGTCCAATGGGTGATTGTCCAAGCAAATAAATTTGCCATTAGGCACAGTATCTTCATCCATATCTGTGATGCACTCAGCTTTAATTTTGACGATATGTTCCGACATGCCTTGCTTGCCGGAATTCTTAAGAAACAAATAGAGCACATAAACCTCGCCCTCATCAGAGTTCATTAATATTCATTAGCTACTCACATGGCCCGCCAAATTAAAGTATGCGTGATTAGTCATATTGACCGGTGTCGGCTTGCTGGTGGTTGCTTCCAAGCAGAAACGCATACAATTATCATCGGTGATGGTGTAAGTGGCGGTAGTCACCACTTCACCGGGGAAGCCCTCATGACCATCGGGCGAAACGAACTTGAAAACGACACCATCCGGTCGCACTTGATCCACCTCCCATATAACCTTGCTGAAGCCATGAGTGCCACCATGCAACATGTGCTTACCTAAGAAATTTTTGGTGACCTCATACCGTTTGCCGTCGAGCGTAAAATTTCCATTGCCGACGCGACTACAAACACGTCCCACTGTACAGCCGATGTAGGGATTATTTGTGGTCAAGTAGCCTGCATGGAAAAAGCGTACATGTTGGACGTTTATACAAATACATAAATAGCAGCCGTTGATAACCAAAACTCACCTTCAATATTATCGAAGCCCTGCGTGATGTCGTCAACCATGCCATGCGAATCGGGCACCTTTAGTGATGTGATTGTAGCACCGTAGGTTATCAACTAAAAGTGGCTAATTAACACCAGCAAGAATTTGGAAACTTGTCTTTTATCTGACTTACCTGCATCGACATCCCGCGATCGTTGGTGATGGTGAAGCGTCTGATCACCTCCTCCTTCTTAGTTAGAGGATTAGTTGTGGTGCCGAAAGTATCCTCCGTCACGCAAACCATTTTGCCACTAAATTACTTAAAATTTTGCTTCTTTAACACGGCTACAGGGGATTTTTGCTATTTTTGTTTGTTTTATTTTCTTGTGCTATTTAGATACATGTATGTATGTATGCATGCAGTTACGATTTTAATTTTTTTTTATTTTTGCGAAAATAATCGCCCTTCAGGCGATACTTTTCTGGAAATCGGCTCTAATTGAAAACTTGATATTTTTCGTTGGTTGTCATCTGCTTAGTTGACTGATTTTTTACACAATAAATTTTTTTCTGAATTGAAAGTATATAAAGTAGTTTTCAGCTGAGCTGCTAGAACTACATTGCTTGCGCTTATCAACGCTGTTTGACTGTTTGTGTTTCAACCGCTGCGCGTCTTTCAATTCACATTCAACGCCGCTGTTAGATGTTAGAGATGCGATAAGGTTAGCTGAGCGCCCAATCACTTATACGCTGACGTGCACAACACTTTTAAATTGCCACTTGCAGTGTTGTTGCTTTATATACGAGCGCTTGCTAAATATGCACTTGTGTTCATTAAACAATGTTTTTATACTCTAAATATAAATGCCCATTAGGAAATTCTACCAGCTCTGAACTGATGCAGTTGAAGTGAGCGCGGAACCATGACTAGTCCACGCTTTTTCTATTTATCATATCTTTTTCATTTCAATAGCTAAATAAAGTGACTATTTAAAGGTGGTTATTTATTTATACATTCATTTAGTAAATTTGGAAATACGAGGTTCTTTACAGGCTGCTTAGAACTTACACTATTTGTAAAAATGAGTAATTTTACATATTTCGTAATTCTGCAATATATTTCATAACCAATTAAAATATTCATTGCGTGACAATTTCAACTTATCCATATTTAGATGGCGGACAAAAACCAACAAAATTGAAATCTCGTTAAAGTCATTCAATTTTCTAATCAAGGCATAAACAATTTTAGCCCGCTCTAAGAGAACTAAATCATTACTTCGAAGACTATTTCGAGGTATTTGGAAATAAAGTGAAAGTAAATTTGTGAAAGAGTAAAGGCGAGTCAACTGTCCCGTTTCGATATTATAGAAAACAAATCAGAGTGAAAGCATAGTTCATCTACTTTGTAACGATTTTAAATTCAGTAAAGCGCACCTTGCATTATATGCAGGAATTGGATCAGAGAAGTACAAAGATCTGAATGCAAAATGAAGAAATTTGAGATGTTAATACATTTTTCCTATTTTCATGAACATTTTCAAAAATAAGAAAAAAAGAGATGTATGCCTAAATGTAATGAAAGAGGGAGTTAGTAGATGAGCTTTGACGATAAAGACTGTATACATATTTCTTTATCATTCTTGGCTTTTCCCCATACCAAAAGCTTCACTGAAATCAGGAGTGGAACAGTATAAAAGCACGGTGCTAACCGATCCAATCTTAGAAGGCGTGTACAGAAGAGGTAAGTTAAAACTAAGTTAAGGCGAACAGCGCACAGCTGGCCACTTATGCTATATTTTTTTTTTTGCAGTGAGGTTGGGTTAAAAATGCCAATATAGTAACCGTCGCTACTACGTGTGTGGTGATTCCACTAAAAATATCCCTCCTCTTCTCTCGGATGTTTCCCTCCAGCCCGGGACTGCTTCCGCATTGCTTCGAGGTAGAGGGCCAAGGCGGCGTCCTAAGAAGAACACTTACTTACTCACCCTGCATCCAGGGTCGCCTGTTTTGAGAAACCTATGCACAACGCTCTTCAGTATACGTTTCCATTTCACGCTTCCTTTTTCGGATAATATCCTCCACAAAATTTGCGACGGATTTCCATTTTCCAGTATCTCCATATATGCAGTTTGGTAGGCTCACTTTTCCCATTCGCCACAAATACTACCGAAAGGACCCATGTCCGGACAAAAACTGTGTGAGGTAATAGTTAACCTCACCGTGCTTTCTTTCTACCCACTTTTTTAGATCGGGTATTAGTCTCGCTGTGCATCTACCGCACCGTTCACAATTCCATCTTGGCTGCCAAAGTTTGAACGTTTGGATTCTAATATCGGAGAAGCGAGGTACTGGGATTCTTGTGTTTTTTGCCTCCCATCTCCGGTTGCGCTCTTGTGCTAAATAGAATATCTATAGAGATGGTTCCGCTGATAACTAACCCCGCTGCTTTGTATACTGTTCTGTATGACGAAGCCACTCTGAGAGCGCAGGTGCGTTGCACAGATTGCAGAGTTTACCGCCGGCATTTCACTTTTAGCGAATCTGCCCATATTTCGCATCCGTACAAGATAATCGAGTTCGTTGTGTTGTCCATTAAAAGTTTTCGCCTGTTCTGCGTTGGACCTTCAAGGTTTGCCATGAGATTACTTAACATGCCGCTTACTCTTGTGGGAGCATGTAAGTTAGCCTCCTATTACATCTTGGATGGCTCCTAAGGTAAATCTGCCACTTCTAAAACCATACTGTCTGTCAGACAGGCCGCCAATGTTCTCTACGGCTTCGCTAAGCCCACGCTTTATTCATTTCTGAAATCGTTTTTCTGCGCTATCCAGCATACATAGCGGTCTATAAGCGGACGCTAATGTTGGGTCTCCCTTTCCCTTACTGATTAGTACTAATTTTTGTTTTTTCCATATTTCTGGAGAAATTCCTTCTTTAAGACATGCGTTGTACATGTCTAGCAGCAAAAGGGGGCGTTCAATTGCCAATAGTTTCAATATTCCCGCAACTGTGCCATCAAGTCCAGTCGCTTTATTGCATTTCATTGCTTTTGTAGCATCTTTTAGTTCTTCTTCTGCGAATTGGACAGGTTCCGTTGCTTCATATTCGAGTTCTTCCCTCTCAACACAGTATGTTGGAAAGAGTGTGTCAACTATTTTCCTTACCACTTCAGTTTCCAAATCAGCAACAGGGGATTTGGTTCCTAGCTTCTTCATAACAATTTTGTAGCCCAACCCCCATGGGTTACTGTTTAGATCGTTTCTTAGCTCTTCCCATTTGTCTTTTTTGCTTTGGCTTATGGCTTTCCTCAATTCTTTTCTGCTTTTTTTGTATTTTTCGGATTCCGTTATCGCCGGGCCCAATTTTCTGGCTCTAGTATATATTTTCTACGCTTATGGATGCACATATCTCTAAGTTCTGCGATCTCGTGTGACCACTATTGAGGGAGTCAAGACCCACCCCAACCTTGCTTTAAAAGTTTCATTCCGACCATGAGCATATTTTTCTCCCTAGCTTTTTAAAATATCAGAGCGAAAATCGTTTGTTGAATTGAAAAGTTTTATCAAATTTGATATATTCGTAAGTAAAATGTTGAGTAATATATAAATGCCTTTTTGATTACTTCATCGATTTTGACCATTTGAAGACATTCTTTTAATGAATTTGCATTCAGCACCAAATTGGAGCAGAAGCAGTAGTTAACTCATGACACCACTGTCTTGATGTGCGAGAAGGCCAATTTCGTTTTTAAGTGAAACAATTTGCAGTTCAAGAAATAGTATTTAGTAGTAGTATAAGCACTTCATTAGTTCATGTTTTCCCTACTGGGTGCTCAGTCAGCTAATTCCCTAAGGAAAATTATTTAATTGAAAGTCACCGCAAACCGTAGTCGTAATAGCCGAGTGTATTTGTGTGCAACTACTATTTGGGGTATCCGAGTTCGATGCCATCAGTGGACGTAAAAAGTCAAATTATTCAGGAAAATTTTTCACTAATAGCTGGCGCATATCGGCAGGGAATGGCAAATCTCCGAGTGATTTTCTATCATGAAAGAAATTCTCATAAAAACTATCCGCACGCCACTAAGTGGAGGAAAAGCTCGGCCAAACTCTTAGTAGTTGGTGTACTCACCAATTATATAAAGGGGCATACATATAGGAGTGTGTGTGTATATTACCGCAAACAATGTGTGTTTCTGTATTTTTGTTTTGTATTTGCACAGTTTATCTATACAAAGAAGATTTAGCACCATAAATGCCATAGGATTTAAGTAATGATTATTTACATAACTCTTACAGTAATAAAATTAAATATTTATACCATTCGTTGTTTAGTAGTTGTTTTTTGCTCATAAACTATAAAACTATTTTGTTTTGGCCTGCTGAGGACTTGCCTTTGCAGTCGCACTCTTTGCAGGGAGTCCACACAAAAGTTCTTCGACAAATAGCTTTCTAATAATCTACGTTTGTAGGAGTATTTGCCCATGTACATACCTATATGTATTTCGGTATATTTGGGTACCTCTTGGTGTTATACAAAAACGCAGCAGTTTTCAACACATGAGACTGACTATGCTTGAATTCAAAGTATTCCCAAAAAATGTTGTTATTCTTCTTCTTCTTCTCTTACATATAAAAAATAAAAAAACATAAACAAATTATTGACGCTTGCACGCTTTTTGGGTGTTTGACCGAGCTCATCCTCCTATTTGTGGCATGCACTTTAAGTGCATCCAACACAAAGAATTACCTTTGAGCGTAAAATTTTAAGAAGGATATTTATACCAATTTGGGAATTTGATGGATCTTACAGCTGATATCAGGTCAAATAGTCCGGGAGCCAGGACTATTAGTTTTTAAGCTCATATTTGTTAATTTAGTTTTAAGAATTAAGTCACCATCATTAATAAATTTACCTTCGAAAAGGACGGATTACTATTATATCTTAGTTTAGTTAGTCGTTAGTGTGAATATCATTCCATTACTCTTTAGTTGTAGTAGTAAATTTGAAATCATGTTTTCTTGACTTCTTGAAATAAATAAATTAATTAATTGCGAAATATATTATTCTAAGTGGAAATTAGTAACAGCAAGTTCAGCTTAGTAGACAGAAGTTGAAAATAGTCGATATTCGACATCTTCGACAAAAGCCTTACAGGCATATTAAATAACAAATGCCCATCATCATTGACGAATTGCGAAAATACGAACAATACATTTCAGACCCGACTGATGATCGTCAGGTTTTGAATATCATTCAGCGAGTGTCATTCCAAACCCTCCTTAACTCTCCTCTCATTTCATTAATGTAGTTGGTGGAGACTAACCATACTTCACTGCGGTGTATTCAACATACCTACACTCTTGTGTATTGACATAAAATAGCACCTTCCCCAGGTCCTCCATCGATTGGCATCAATGGCAACAATTGTGAGCTTCACAGATCTTAACAGAGTTTGAGAAACGACGCTACAACAATAAAACTGTGCTTACATGTAAGAAAATTGTGTGCTAAGGAGAAAATTATGTTAAATTAGTATTTTCTTCAGACTAACTCGTTAAACTAGTGGCGAAAACGAAGGCACATTGTTATCTTGCAATTATCTAAGTAAAATGCAAATCCCTTCGATATTAACCTATATTTGCAAACGCATTTGTAAACGCCAGTACATACATACATACATACTTCTTTACTGCAATCAGAGCACAACTCGGAACAGTTGTTATTAACTTTTCACTAAACTATTTACAAAATAATTGAGAAAACAATAGCAGAAAGAACGCACTAGCAACACAAACAACTTCCAAGTGCAGCAGTCTGATAGTCGTAACAAAATAGCAGACAAATACAACTAAAACTACAACAACATTAATTGCTATAGTTAACAAAAGAGTTTCCAAAGCTGACTCTACACAGATGTTGCTGTGGGCAACAATAATAAGAGTAAAAGCAATTCCATTCAATGCATTCCATATCGAAATATAAGTGCGTATTCTATTTGCTGCAGATAAGTATGTCCGCCTTTCACTTCTCCACCCCAAGCTCGCAGTGGTCTCATTGTTTGGTCGGAAAATTTTGTTATTATGTAGTTTATGTAAGTGGAACATTCGTACGCTCTCATTCAGGCTATGATAAACTTTTGTTGCGCTAATAATCCAACTCCCAAACCATATCGGGAGTACTTGGAGAGTTGGACAAAAACAGCAGCTGCTTTTGTTACTGTTGCTCCCTCAGGCAGCGACGACTGCCTGAAACATTGCTTTCTCAACCAGCCGTTGGTGATTTGCTGGCAATGCATTTGCTTGGTTCCTTTTTTGCTCATCGCATTTTAATTGCCATATTTTGCTTGTTTGTGCAAACAAATAACAGGAGATTTTCATTTATTCGTATAGTAGTACATACATGTGTATGTATGTATGTTTATTATTTAGTATTAATGTGCCTGTCAGTAATTACATGGCATTGGGGAGTCTACAGTATTAACATTTTAGTGAGGAAAACTCTTAAATTGGAGTTTGTTTTGTAGCTGTCTCGCAGTTGCGGTAGTTGTAAATAGTTATTTCATATATTTTGTTGTAATGATGTGATGATGTGATCAGGTGTGTATGTTCTATGCATCAAATGTATATAAACTTGTGCGCTTATAATTAGTTGCTTTATCTTTTAACAATCTTCGCAAGTTTTGTGAGCATGAACTAATTTTTTTTTTCGTTAATTTTTTACAAAAATATAGCTCGTTTACAACACAAAAAATATAAATTGGGACTTTCTTCAAAATTCACAAAAATTTAACGAGCTTTAAGAAAACAGTATCAAAATGTTAAACATTTATTTTAGAAGTGTTATAGTCCATTAAATTTGATATAGTCAAGGTTGAGGTTAAAAAGGGTTGTTCACAAGGCGATGTAATCTCTCCCCTACTTTGGTGCTTTGTTGTGGACTCTTTTCTTAATGATCTGCAGGAAATTGGGCACACCCACGCCTACGCGGACGATGTGTGCGTATTAATCTTAGGACGATCACTTGAAGCTATAGGCAATAAAATGCACGTGGCTCTAAATAAGATTGACCTTTGAGCGAATTGCATGGTCTTTCGGTGAATCCTATAAAAAGTATCTTAGCGCTATTCACTAGGAAACCCAATATGGAAGGTCTGTTACTACCCACATTGAAAGGTGTAACACTGCAACTGTCTTCTGGGATTAAATACTTAGGAGTAATCCTAGATAGTAAGCTTACCTGGAAGAAGCACGTCGAGCATAAGGTCTCTCGAACACTAAAAGTCTTCTGGCAGTGAAAGAGAACCTTTAGCAAGACATGGGGTCCAAAACCGGCGATAGTACACTGGCTGTACATCACCCTGATTAGACCCATTATTACATACACCTCTGTAGTACGGTGGAGCCATTGTAGTTAATTCCAAAGTTAAACACCTAAACAGACTACGGAGGAGTGTGTGTTTGGGTATCACAAGTGCCATGAGTACGACATACGGTGATGCCCTCAATATCATTCTGAACTTGCAACCTCTAGATCTTCAAATTCGAAAGGAAGCAATGATAGCGGCGTACAGGCTCAAGTTAAATGGAGTCTGGGGAAATGAAGTAAGCACTGGCCACTGTCAGATATACCACCAGTTGTCGGAGCGGTGCACACTGTTCTCGATGGCGGTTGACAATCGGGTGCCTGTCGTTAGCTTCGGTAGGAAGTATGATGTTTTGATCCAAGATAGAGATTCATGATTAAGTATAGAGAACCTAGTAATCAGCAGAAAGTGTGCTGACGGATCCAAAACCAGTGATGGTAGCGGACTTGGATGGTACTTAGAAGAAGACACTAAGTACTCCTATGCCACAGGACAGATGTCGACGGTATTCCTTACGGAAGTCTATGCCATCTTGAACGTTTCATACTGGCTAATTGAGAAAAAGTGGCGGGGTAGCAGTATTGGTAATTTGTAGTGACAGTCAAGCTGGACCTGAGAGAACTGGAGGATGTTATCACAGGGCAGAACGCCTGTGGTCAGCATATGGCTAGCATGGGGATCGTCGACAGCCCGATATGCCTATCCCGTGTTGAGGATGACGACACTGCAGAGCATTTTCTCTGTACCTGTCCGGCGTTTTCCAGAATCAGACATAGGATATTGGGTTGCGATATGCTGAGTATGGATAAAGTTCATACACTTCCTCTTCCGGATCTCTCAAGATTCATCAATGAATCCTAGACATTTGTAGAAGAGTTACTTCAAACTAATTTTTTCGTCTTACCAGCCACATTTTATCTTTCCTATCTCTCTAATCTTTCTACTGAAATGTATCCGAGACCAATGTACTACGGTCTCCTGACTGAGTGCTTAGACTTGTTCAATCCCCCACAAATCTAATCTAATCTAATCTTATCTAAGCATTCAAGCGGTGGTACAACCGTTAAAAAGGTTTTTAAAATTTTGGATTTCTGTTGCTTTTCAATACCGATTAGGAGTAGAGAAAAGAAAAACATATCCCTAAACTCAGTTTGCAAATACAACAACACGGTGGTTTAGATATTTGAAAACTGTAGTATTCAGTGGAGCATCGACTGATTTCTTTTTAGAAGTAATATAAAAATACCGTTCGAGTATGTTTGGATAATTTTTTTACAAGAAGAAATAAGTATTTCATTTAATTGTGAAATATAACTTTATTCAATTGGCTGTCCTGTTCCAGTTCATCCTGGCCATTACTGGCTCTGCCAACACTAGTCTGAGGCGATCGATCGTTTCTGATTTATTAGCGTTATGATTTTTACTCAATTTGACGTTTTACGTAACTTGGTAGGACTTTAAACAAATATGTTACTTTGGAAAAGAGGGGAAAGAAATTTTAAGTGCGGAGCGAATAAAGAGAATCTAAAGGGTGATTTTTTAACAGGAAAGTTCTTCAAAAAAACACATGTAAAATTCGGAAGATTATTTCATGCAAATGTTGACCGCGACTGCGCTTCAAATGGTCCATCCGCTTAGTCCAATTTGAGCATACACTTCCCAATGTTTCGGCCGGTATCTCACATATAAATGCTTTAATGTTGTCTTCCAATGCGTTAATTGAAGCAGGCTTGTCTGAATAGACATGAGATTTAACATAGCCCCTCAAAGAATAATCTAAAGGCGTTATCGCACGATCTGGTGGGCCATTGACAGGTCCCGAACGTGAAATAAAATGTTCACCGAACTCGCCTCTCAACAAGTCCATTGTTACGCGTGCTGTGTGGCATGTGGCACCGTCTTGCTTTTGGGCAACAAAAAGTCGGATATCATTTCACGGTAGCGCTCACCATTCAGAGTTACGTTACGATTCGCAGCATCTTTTAAGAAGTACAGCCCAATGATACCTCCAGCCCATAAACCGCACCATACTGTGACCTTTTCTGGATACATTGGTAGCTCTTGCAATTCTTCTGGCTGATCTTCACTCCAAAATCGATAATTCTGCTTATTTACGTACCCATTGACCCAAAAATGAGCTTCGTCGCTGAACACAATTTTTCGATAAAAAAGTGGATCTTAAATTTTTTGAAAAGAAAACGCATTTTTATAATAAAATTCAATGATTTGCAAGCGTTGTTCGTTTGTAAGACGATTCATGGTTAAATTATAGACCAAACTGAAGATGTTTGACAGTGAAACAAAACATGAAACGTGCGCCAGCTGTTTAAACCAACTGTTTAAAAAGATAATAGCTAAAAGATCACCTTTTATTTTTCCCGTCCTTTTTAGTTAAAAACTTCAAATTTTTAAAGTAATTATTCGATATATCACTTGAAATGGTTCTGCTTTGGGTAGAAGTTCAATTCATAAGTTTAAAAATTTCACTATGTGCAGCCATTAAAAAAAGACGTAACCATAGAAAAAACCAAAACATATTTACGTGCCATTCACACGGACTAAAATAAGCGGAGAAAGCGAAATATTAAAATGGTAAGAAATCAAAAAATTAGATTAGCAAATATTTGGAATTGCCGGTTTTCGGCGCCTTAACCACACATTACTCACATAAATAAAGAGCTGGTAAAATGAGCATTAAAAATAAAGCTAACAACGGAGAGTGTAAAGACAAATAGAAAAGAGTCGATAAGTTTCTCTGCATTTCAGTTGTAAAGAATGAAGTGGACAAAGAGAGAAACTGAGAAACTGGCAACAGGAGCAAGCGGCTTCTCAAACAAAACAACAACAACAACAAAAACAGAAAGCGCGGCGAATTTGACTGAGTTTGCGTATTTACCGTTACTAAATATATGCATTTAGCAAGGAAAGAGAGTACGGAGATTTCAGTAGGCCATCTAAAAATGGATTGTAAGAGGAAGAAAACGTAAATGCGAGTATGTGAGAGTAAAACTGGCATTAATTGAGAGAAAAGCGAATTCATATTGCGAGTACTCGATAAAATCAAGAAATTGAGCATCTAAAAATGTCGAAAAGAGCGATAAAGCCGACGAAGGGAAATATTTTATTTCAAAAAGAGTTATCTTACAAACACTTGGTTCATTTCGCCGCATATGAGCAGCTGTTGTCATGGAAACAAGAGAGAATTTGTTACAGGATTTGCAAAAAAAAAAAACACGTGCTGTATTTTCAGGTGCTAATGCTAAGAGTAAAGAAGCAGATAAAGAGAGAAATAGCAAAAATTAAAAATACATCGAATTTCATCAAATATAAACAACTGTTGCCATTGCAGCCAAATCAGTCTAAGTAGGATTACTGTCACTGAGTGACATGCAATTAGAAATAAATCTGTACGACAAATTTATCATAAGAATATTTCGCCCGTGGAACGAAATTGCGACGCATGCAAAAAAGATATGAGAAAAACGCATTTTAATACAGCAAAAACTGGAGTAAAAAAAATTAATAATTAAAAAAAATTTTAAAATAAAACCGATAAACTTTCAAAAAACCACTAAACTTAAAACTAACAAAAAATTCCCACAAATCGCCGCAATGTGTTTGTACTCGTTCATGGCAGCAGTTCATCCTTTATACGACACTGTGGCTTATTACGTTTGCCGTATGATTGAAATGTCATTTGTTGTTTTTATGATGCCAAGTGGTGGCGGCAAAACCAAGTCTCAAGTAGCTGTCAACGGTAGTGGAGGTATAGAAGTGGGTGCAGTTAACTGCAAGTGCACTGCCATGGCGTATACGTAACAATGAAGAATTATCCTTAACACTCCGCACGCCGCATGATTCTATCAAAGTGTGGGCGTGTGTGTGGCTATTCAGATTGGCAGCTGGAGTAAAGTGATGCACAGTAGAAGTGTATGCACTGGACGAGTGTCTGTAGAAGTGCCAAGTGTCGGTGTTTGAGAAGAGGTCGAGCAAATTGTCGATAAGTATTTGCAATTGTGGCGCCAAGTGCCACAAAGCGATGCAATCAGAAGGGAATATTTATGGCATTTTGTTTTGATGTTTGTATTAGTGCTGGAGTATGTTTTTGTAAGTTCTGCGCTAATTTGGTGATTGCAATAAAAGCCAAATTAAAAAATTGTAAAAATAAAATTAAAAAATTGTCAAATTAAAATTGAAAAATTGTAAAAATAAAATTTAAAAAATAGTATAAATAAAATTAAAAAATTGTTAAAACGAATTTAAAAAAATTGTAAAAATAAAATTTAAAAATTGCAAAAAAAAAATTAAATAATTCTAAGAATAAAATTTAAAAAATTGTAAAAAAAATTAAAAAAATGTATAAATCAAATTTAAAAATTTATTTAGAAAATGGAGTCTTTGGCTTTTAGACACGTGGATTTTTTTCTTTTTATACATACATATGATTACAGCTGGACATCTCGCGCAGGGCTAGGGATAAACGCCGGAAAAACGGACATGGCACTTTTTACCAGGAAGTACAAGGCTCCGACGTGGAACCTCCCGAAGCTAAGCAACAACGAACTACTTGCAAGGTACCTCGGAGTAATACTAGATAGTAAATTTCTGTGGAAGCACAATATTGAGGAGAGGGTGACAAAGGCCAGTAATGCGTTGTACGCATGTAAAAGAATGCTGGGCGTTACTTGTGGTCTATCACCCTCTCTGATGAATTGGTGCTACACGGCAGTAGTTAGACCGTTATTGCTGTATGGGGCCGTAGTATGGTGGACTGCGACAAGAAAACTGACATACTTACTGCCACTGGAAAGGATTCAGCGAATCGTTGCTCTGTGCATAACAGGAGTGATAAAAACCACTCCAACGGCGGCGCTGGATAGGATACTCAGCATGCCACCTATTGATCATATGGCGGAAAACCTAGCAGCGAAATTCGCGAGGAGGTTGGTGGCTGCTGGAGCATTCACCTACATAACCTTCGGTCCCAGCTCAATAGGAAAGTGGAGCTCCGGTTGCACAGACTACATGACTCCGTACTTTAGTTGGGAGAGAAGGTTTCGTACTACAATTGAAGAGGAGCGATGGCACATGAAGCTTGGCCATAGGACTTTTCACATCTACACAGCGGGTATTTACTGCTCAAACCTAGGGATAAGGCAGGCTATCAAGTAGTAGCAGTATTTTCCAAGCGGAAGTTTTTGCTGTAGGGAAAGCCGCGGAGCTAGCCTACACTAGAACAATAATTAATATATAGATACGTGGACAGTAGGCCGGGTCGATTTGTGGGGAGGCAAAAAAATCGCCCATTGCTCTGTGAAAATCATATTCTAGGGATCAAAATAAGAAATTTTGCCGAGGGAACCGTACCTCTAAAACGAATTCTGATGTCCCCCAATTTGGGTCGAACTTTTTAGTTTCTTTTCTCATGTAAAGGCCAAAAATGGTGATATTTTGAAATGATTGTATGGGGAACCCCCCAGGGGAGTTCCAGGGGGTATGCCACTGGCATGGGTAGATCGGTCGTCCAAAGTTAGTGGGGGTCGGTCATACATTTGGACTCGATTGGAGCACTCTAAATGGGTCAAAGTGGGATTTTTCGTTCGACCCAAATTGGGGGACATCAGAATTCGTTTTAGAGGTACGGTTCCCTCGGCAAAATTTCTTATTTTGATCCCTAGAATACGATTTACACAGAGCAATGAGCGATTTTTAAATCGGCCCGCCCTAGTGGACAGTCAAGCAGCAATAAAAGCAATAAGCTCATATTGCGTTAAGTCCAAAAATGTTCGACGGAGCAGGGAGGCCATAGAAAGGCTAGCCGCAAACAGTAGGCTGCATATCTATTGGGTGCCTGGTCACAAAGGCATTATGGGGAACGAAATAGTAGATTAGATAGCAAAGAGCGCTGTTAGACTACCATTTAAACAGCAGAACGATACACAACATACAACGAATTGGACGACTACATGAAAAAGTGAGTCGGTGCGAAGTGGACTAATTTGATCTAATGCAAGACGGTAAAAATTATATTTATATAGAATTAACGACAAAAAACTGACTCAAATCCTACTTACGCTCTCGAGAAAGGGCTGCAGAACTTCCATTGGCTGCATATTGCTAGCACGGACAAATGCAGGAAATATAGAGAGGTAGTTGAAGAAACTTAAGAACACCTTCTGTGCGTCTCTCCGATATTATTAAAAACGCGTTTAAAATGCCTGGGAGTCCCATTGCTTGAAGGTCTGGAGGACGTCTCAAAAACAGATCTTGCAGCTCTGCGTAGATTCACCAAAAGCGTGATGTCTACTTTAGGTATTCATAGAGGTCGGTCTCCATCTGGTATCGCTAGGGACCAAAAGGTCTATGCGTGGCTTGTTGCCAACCAGGCTAATCTAACCTAACCTAAGATTACAGCTATTGTTCCTACGAAAATCAATATTCAATGTCACTTTGAATAGATTCCTGGCAACTTAAGTAGGGCTTAGACTGGTGCTTTCATAAACTTCGAGCTGGCGATAAGAGTTGCTTGATTTGAATCAAATTAGAGACGTTTTTTGCAAACAAATTGAAGATCAACACAGCCTATTATATAAAATTGGTAAATACAGCAATAAATTCGGCCTTAAGATTAATGTCCCCACAACTAAATTCATGGCTGTATGCAGAAAATACACATAATAATTTAACTTTATCAATTCAAGGTGAAGCCGTGCAAAGAGTTTCTAAATTCAGATATCTTGGATGTTAGATTAAAGAGTAATGGCACTGCACCGAGGAAATTAAAACAGTAATGGAAATGGCAAAGTCATCATTCCTCAACTATAAAAATATGCTCTGCAGCCAGGAAATTACCGTGGAATTAAAAGTTCGCTTTATCAAATGCTATGTATGGTCAGTACTCTTGTATGCAATGGAAGTCACCATCATCATTTGGCGTTACAGCTCTGTGTAAGCTTTGGCCTGCTGCACAAAATGTCTCCATTTATCTCGATCCTTGGTTGATTCCTTCCAGTTGTTGACCCTGAGTTTCCCCATGTTGTCTTATAGTTCGTGAATCCATCTTGATCGTAGTCTACCTCCTGCTTTCGTCGCAAATGTTTTTGCGTCTGTCATTTTTCATTGAGCTCTGGTGGAGTCCATCCTCATGGTATGGCCTAGCCATCTTAGTCTTTGAGCTTTGATGAACCGCACTGCATTTTTCTCTTTTATAAGTTGGTCCAGTTCATGGTTCCATCTAATATGCCACTCGCCGTTGTCTTTGACTGCACCGAAGATTAGCCTCAAAATTTTTCTCTCGAATACTTGGAGTTTGTTTTTGTCTTTTTCACTTATTGTCCAAGATTTATACTGCGAAAGTTTGCAAGGTCTATTCAGCAGCTTCGATTTAAAAATATTAATAAGTGAGTAGAATTTCCTGGATGTTTAAAGTTTTTCATTTGGTTAACCGCTTCTTCTATCCCAATTAATGTTAGGGGGTCCTGATCTTCTTCTGTCATGCCCAGACAACGACTGTCTACATGGGAAACTACTTCATTTCCAAGCGTAACTGCATGCCCGGGATTGAGCAGCTCCACGCATCTTTCCATTATTTCTAGTGAATCAGTAAGTATTTCAGATTATGGTTTGGGGAATAAGTTCATAGCGTTTTTATATTTTCTTTTATTTGACAATGATTTGTTTGCTATTTAGCAAAGGGTAAGTATTCATTTGATAGAACTCTTTCTGCTCTACAAAACTAATATATGTTAATTGTATTTTTGAGTTATTTAATTTTTTATTAGTTTTGAGGATTAGAAATGGAATACCCAGAAGGCAAATATCAACATTTTTAATACCTGCTTGTCTTTGCTTTTCGTCGAGGGGAAAAAGCTGCCGGAGCAACCCGGGACATTTGCGACGTGCGGGGAGAAGGTGTCATAGGCGATTGTACAGCACGGAAATGGTTTGCAAAGTTCAAAAATGGCGACTTTGACTTCGATGAAGAACGTCTCAAATCACCTTTGAAGGAGAGTGGATGCCAAACCAGTCGCTAATTAGCGGAAAAAATGAACTGCGATCATAAAACGATTATCAATCAACTTCATTCAAGGGGATTCACAGAAAAATTTGGAGCCTGGGTGCCTCATGAGCTCAACGAAAACAACAAAGAAAGTCGTCTTCAAATTGCTTCTCAGCATCTCGCCCGCCATCGAGTAACACTCAGACATAAATACGGATTTTTGTACCGAGTCGTCGCAAGAGATGAGAGATGATTCTCATACATCAATACGAAGCAAAGAAAAAAGTGGGTGGCTCTAGGAGATACGCCAAAGTTAGGAGTCAAGCCGGATCTTCATCCAAAGAAGATCTCGATGTGTGTTTGGTCGGACTGGGAGGTCATATTGCACTGGGAAATGCTCGAAAAGAACGCCATGGTCAATAAAGAGCTCTACATTGCCCAGCTACACCGCGTGAATGAGGCTATTCGACGCAAAAGGTCTGATCGGCATGGTCAAGCCATACTCCTTCACGACAACGGGCCTTGCGTTGCACAATTTGTCAAAGCCGCACTCAAAGAGCTCGAATGGGGGTTTCTTTAGCAGCCGCCGTATTCTCCCGACCTTGCACCGACCGATTACCATCTTTTCGGCTCCCTGTCAAACCTTATAAAGGACGTTACTCTCGATAACAAAGAGGTCCGCGAATTTAAAAGCAGGCTCAACAACTTCTTAGACACCAGACCAGGCGATTTTTGGCGGGACAGCACCAACAAATTGGTCGAAAGGTGAGATGGAGTGGCAAACAGCAACGTCGAATATCTAATGGATTAACTTATTGATCCTCAACCATCTGTTTGATCCTTCTGCCAGAAAAATGTGAAACACAGATGGCGCTACAAGCAGTAAGAAGGCGATGTGCAATCTCTTGATGAAGATACTAGCCCCCATATTTAAGGATTTCATTTGCAATACCGTCATGGCCAGGAGCTTTTCTATTCTTGAGCAAATTTATTGCATGTTTTTGCTTCCTTAGTAAAGGGTGGTTAAGTTTGAAGGCCCGGGATTGATTTTGAATAAATACAATTGTTTTAAGAAATTCTTGTCATTTCTCTTTGTTATGATAATACTGATATAGCTCAATTACGTATAGAAAAAAAAATTGGCCGAATGGTCCCCGCGGCCTCGGCGCCACATCTCCATCCGATGGTCCAAATTTTCGATGTCGCTGAGGCATAATTGAGGTTCTATGCCGTTAATGTGCCGAATCATCTCATCCTTTAGCTCTTGAATTGTTGCTGGCTTATCGACGTGCCCAGATACATATGTTTGCCTCCTTCAGTCGTCGTTCGATGGTGTTGATACTCACATCTATTCCCTTTTAGTCGCAAAGAAGGGTCCCGCTTAAAAAATTGGACGATCTCTTTATCCTGCTTTGTTGTCGCCACTCGCCTCAAGCCGCGCTCGGAAAAGTCATCAACATATTTGTACACCTTATACCGCTGATTCCATAACGCACTTGTTTGATTTTTTAATTACTTTCCCAACCGCCGCGTAAGATAATTTCGGCCCTTTCGAATGCGTGCATAAAAATATCGCCTCAAGTCGCTTCGCGTACTTCTCACTCATATTTGTTTGGTTGCGTTTACGAGAAAGTGACGACACAGTCTGTAGAATCTGTAGGAAAGAGAAGGGCAGTTCTTTTACTTTCATTTATTTTCACTGTTGTTAATGGCATCGCCGGCTGTCCAGTTCTACATGACCGGATAAGCTTTAATGTGCCACAAAGAAGTCTTCGCAATATTTACCCTTTTTGTGGGGGAAACTTTCAGCCTAAATTTGCGAGTAATCCATTCATAGCTCACGCACTTCAGGACTATAATTTGTTATCCAATTCCAGGCTGCTTGATTTCGCTTTATTTAAATTTAATTTCGTAAAAAATTTTAAATTTAGTTGCTTGATTGATTGACATTGATTGCCAATATTTTAACTATCCGACTTTCAAATTTTGTCTAGTCTGTAATGAAATTTGTACTGAAGATTATTAAAATAAATAAATAAACGGCTCTGAAATGCATTATTTAAGTATTCTGTTATAGAATTTATGGGAAACTCTAAAATAAAACAATATGCAAAACATCTCGAATTATCGGAGAGTTACAAGAAAGATTTGCTTAACCTCCCCCTTTCCCGCTTTCCTTGCAAGAAGACTCTATTTTACCATCTAAAAGCAAGGAAATTCTCTTACATTTATGTTCCCACAGGAAATGGTGGATTGCTTACTAATGTGGGCAGCTCTTGTCTTGTATGGTAAGTCCCTTCCAACTGCGGTGAATATTTTATTACTGTGGTAAATGACCGGCCGAGCGGATTTTCCCTTTAGAACTCTGAAAAAGCTCATTTCACATTAACGCCTAACGCGAAAAAAGTTGAAAGTTTTCTATTCTTGCGAATATTTCAGCTAAGTCGTAAACCAGATTCCATTTGTGGATGCTGTTTGTCTGGTTTTAGTCGCAATGTACATAAAATTTGGAAAAGAGCCGGAAATAAGAAAACTAAGTTCTCTGCCAACAGGTGCCGCCTAATATGTCGATAAAATTAATCCGCACTCTTAGCCATATATGTATGTAGATGTATATACTGTTATATCCTATTCCGCTTTTGTTTCAGTAGAGTTGTTGCGTTAAGTTTGTTTTATTTGCTGCTAAGGAGAGAACTCAACGCGCCAGATAAATGACAATTAAATAACGGGCGATTTTTTAGCTACTACATATCTTTTTAAACAGTTGATTTAAGCAGCTACTACATATCTTTTTAAACAGTTGATTTAAGCAGCTGACGATCGTTTCGTGTTTTGTTTCACTGTCAAACATCTTCAGTTTGGTCTATAATTTAACCACAAATCGTCTTACAAACGAACAACGCTTGCAAATCATTGAATTTTATAATAAAAATGCGTGTTCTGTTAAGAAAGTTTAGCGCGCGCTTCTTCCATTTTATGGTCAGTTTAATCGACCCACTGAAGCCGTTATTCGAGCCATTGTGACTAAATTTAGAACCAAATTTACATTACTGGACATCAAACCACCAACACGCTTACGTAGAGTGCGAACTGGAGAAAATATCGCAGCTGTATCGGCCAGTGTTAATGATGACGATCAATTATCGATCGAATTATCGTCGCCGTTCGCAGCAATTGGGCCTCTGTTACTCAACAACGTGGAAAATTTTGCGAAAGGATTTAGGGGTGAAGCCTCTCAAAATACATTGGTGCAAGAATTAAAGCCGAACGACCTACCGCAACGCAGAATTTTTGGTGAAAGGGCTCTTGGAAAGTTGGAAGGTTGGCCGAATATCCACTTTTTTATCGAAAAATTGTGTTCAGCGGCGAAGCTCATTTTTGGATCAATGGGTGCGTAAATAAGCAGAATTGTCGATTTTGGAGTGAAGATCAGCCAGAAAAATTGCAAGAGCTACCAATGTATCCAGAAAAGGTCACAGTTTGGTGCGGCTTATGGGCTGGAGGTATCATTGGGCTGTACTTCTTATAAGATGCTGCGAATCGTAACTTAACTCTGAATGGTGAGCGCTACCGTGAAATGATATCCATCTTTTTTTTGCCCAAAATGCAAGAGCTTGACTTGCATGGCATGTGGTTTCAGCAAGACGGTGCCACATGTCACACAGCACACGTAACAATGGACAATTGTTGAGAGGCGAGTTCGGTGAACATTTTTTGCACGTTCGGGAGCTGTCAATTGGCCACCCAGATCGTGCGATATAACGCCTTTAGACTATTTTGTGTGGGGCTATGTTAAAGCTCATGTCTATTAAGCCATGACAAGCCTGCTTCAATTAATGCTTTGGAAGACAACATTAAAGCATTTATATGTGAGATACCGGCCGAAACATTGGAAAGAGTATGCCAAAATTGGACTAAGCGGATGGACCATTTGAAGCGCAGTCGCGGTCAACATTTACATGAAATAATCTTCAAACATAAAATTATATGGACTGTACTATCGATTTTTTTTACGGTTTTTTTTTTTTTAACTTTCCTATAGCCCTTAAAAAATCACCCTTTACATGCAAAATCGCCCGTCAAATGCGGCCGACTCTCAATGCTAAACGCACAGAATCTCTGCTAAGCCAAAATAAACACAGTCTTAGCACACTGATTAACAGACATAACGGGGTTACAGACATTATATTATCATAAAAACATTCGCTTAGGATTTAATTCGAATTCATAATTCAAGTTATGATTAAACTTATTCCTCGCCGACTGCAAAAATCTCAACGCAAGTGTCTCGATTTCTATAAGTTCCTCTTATCGCGCATGCACTGTATAAGTAGACAGTTCCATTTATTTAGCCATATCACTCCTTTTTATTCGATTTTTATTGATTTCATATTTCAAAGAAATTCGTAGTGTTGCTTAGGTCCATACGACGTAACTCTTTCATTGCGCATCGCTTATCAGTGCACATCATCCTTGCATACCCCAGAGCTTCAGCTTTTAATAAACAAGACAACAACAATGTGTCACTCAAGCGTCATCAACGCCAATGGATTAGATGCTGAGACCTTGCCACGAATTCTCATTAATAACTAATGACTCAGTTCAGCTAATTCAGCGCAACGCTTATCGCAAGGCCCTCGACGCACAAGGCACGCATTATTTGATGACAATCACTTTGTATTGGTAAGTGGCTGTCAAAAGATTTGCCTGTTGGGAAGGCAAGTAGTGCATTTGAAAAAAAGAATAAAGTCATATTGAGTCTTGTTTCAATTAGAAATCAATGGGCACATTTATTCAAAGTTTTGTTCATCGGAATTTATAACTGTATGCCATCTCTTTGCATGCCTTGTCACAGAAACTGTTCGACTTTTGAGGCCAAGATTAAGTGGATGATATTCCTCTAAAAGCATTGCATTTATAGATCGAAAGAAGTGAACAGCTGCACATCACATGGGGCGGGATTTGGTAAATTTTGAGGTTGATGTACCGGATTGGACGAGCTTAACCTTTGTTACTTAGGAACCTATTTAGTACATCAATAATAATAAAAAAGGAGTTTGATCATTTTTGGAGTATTATTTAGGCGAAAAATGGTTAAGACAACAATAAAAAATGGTAACAAAATACAAAAAGGGTTGAAATTTTGCAATTGAAATTTGAAAAAAGCGTGCCAAGAAGCACCGAGTGATTCTTCTTCTTGTTTGGCGCGATGGCCGCTTAGGCAATTTTGGCCGAGTTTAGCAAAGCGCGCTAATCGTTTCTTTCTCGTACTAACCAGCGCCAGTTGGACACCCTAAGTAAAGCCAAAACCTTTTCCACCTGATCTTTCCGAAGCTGAGGAGGTCTTCTTCTTCCTCTGTTACAACCAGCTGGTACTTTCAGGGCCGGAGCGTTTGTATTCATTCGGACGACATGAGCCAGCCAACGAAGCCGCTGCATCCTTATTCGCTGCAGCTCATTGCTCTATCGCCTACGGTACTCCTCGTCGCTAACGTCCAAAGTTCCAAAAACTTGCGCAGAATCTTTCTCTCAAACACTCCATGGGATGCCTGACCGGATGTTGTTATCGTCCAAGCTCCTGCGTCATAGGATGGGGATCATGAGAGCCTTATAAAGTGTTAGTTTTGTTTTTTGAGAGCTGTCAACTGTTAAAATATATATTTCTAATGCTTTGAGTTTATGATTTGTTCAGATAGAGTAAACCAAAACTCAACTACCTCTCCAGACTTTCTCGCTTCTTCACTGAAATACCTCCAGCTTTCTCCTAATAAATTGACGGGGAGTCCTATTTGCGACCTGTACGAAGGCGGTCAAACTACGAGTACCGACAGCCTATAACTCCAAGTTACTGGGCGTAACCTGTGGTAGTTTGCTCTCCTTCTCTGTATAAACAAGGGTGAGTGCCACCAAAGTCTAAGACGGCAACAAAGCTCGCAAGTCACTAGCCGGTGGCACAAAAAAAAAAGAAGCAGTTTGGCGGCATTTAATGCATTAAGGCAATCGACCGGCCAATTCCAAATTTTGCAGTGGTCATCTAGTCGCCACGCAGTGGAAGAAGCTACAGACCTGCCAAAATACTGCTACCAGAATGGCTATGGGATGTCTTCTGATCTACCCCTCCAACACGTATGCAGTGAGGTAACTATGCTCCCAGGTAAGGTGCATTATATTGTCCAATTCCAGCTGCGTTGCTACCGCATTAACCTATGCAGGCACTTGCTGAAGACTGCGGCTCTTCCTAGGCACGTCAGAAGGCATCTCGTTAACCTACTGACGAGTTTCAGGATTTCACCAGACATCCCCTGGGTCTTCCAGTATACAGACGGCCATAAGAGACGTTCATCGAGAGTTCTTTACCACCTTCATGAACTTCCGCCCTCCAAATGATCTCTTCGAGGCCCAACTACCACCCATTACAGACGAAGTGCTTCACCTGCTGCGTGTTATCCGCGCTCATCATCATCATCCATTTCGTTGAATCCCTAGCGGGACATAGGGCACCAGCAAGACCTACGCATCATCTCGCCCGATTACTAGATAATGCCTTCATCTGCTTCCAGCGTTACTTTGGCACAATTGCGTTCCGGATATTGTAGCGGCTAAAACCTTGACCAGACTCAATACATATATGTTCGTCATATTAATGTACCCCGCACCCGACTACTCATCTATTCATGTGCCTTCTTAAACCTACTCATCTAAAACACCTTTTCTTTCCTTTTCTTTTGCGGATGAGACGATGACAACCTAGGTTATGTCAGGCCGAAGCGATTGTCCACTGTGGGACGCACTCAAGCTCAGAACGCATTGTGATGCCGCGTGGAGAACTTGTCCTTATCTCTACTAAAACTAGTGCGAACTTTTCAAAAATTTCAGAAAAGTCCTGATTTTCGCAATACTGACATCTTCCAATGACAACCTAGTAAGGCTTGAGAAACTACTACAGCAACAAGAGCGAGTTTTCAGTTCATCAACAACTCAAACGATATCAAAAACATTAAAATAAAAAGCAGTAATTTCCAATATGCCACTTATGACCACAGACTAGTCAATGCTTCGCAAGTTACAGCAACTTAAAGCATATTAGATACCTTGGAGTTGTGCTGAGCGCCATACGAGACAGGGTACAAACTGCAAATAAATCTTACTTCGCGCATACAAAACTGATGAAATCGAGACGTCTTCGTCTTCTTAATTGGCGCGATAACCGCTTAAGCGATTTTGGACCAGTTTAACAAAGCGCGTCAGTCGTTTCTTTCTCGTGCTAACCGACGCTAATTGGTCACACCAAGTGAAGTCAAGACCTTCTCCACCTGATTTTTCCAACGCAGAAGAGGCCATCCTCTTTCTTAGCTACCACCAGCTGGTACCACATAGAATACTTTCAGAGCCGGAGTGTTTGTATCCATTCGGACGATATGAGCCAGCCAACCTAGCCGCTGGATCTTTATAAGCTGCGCTATGTCTATGTCGTCGTAAAGTTCATACATCTCTTTGTTCTATCGCCGTCGCCAACGTGAAAAGATCCAAAAATCTCCGCAGAATCTGTCTCGCAAATATGCCAAGAGACGCCTAATCGGATGTTTTCAGCGTCCACGCTCATGTGTCATACAATAGGATGGGCATGATGAGAGCCTTGTAGAGTGTTAGTTTTGTTCGTCGAGAGCGGACTTTACTACATAATTGCCTACTTAGTCCAAAGTAGCACTTGCTGGCAAGAGAGATTCTACGTTGGATTTCAAGGCTGACTTGTTATCGGTGTTAATGCTGGTTCCTAACCTTTTACAAACTCGCAATCATTATGTCTACAGTGCCGTGGTTGCCGATACGTGAGTACGCCGATTTTTTTTTGGATGAGGTACTTCGTTTTAACCTCGTCCACCTCCAGACCCATTCGTTTTGTCTCTTTATACAGTTTGGAGAAGGCAGAACTAACAGCGCGGTTGTTAAGACCGATGATGTCAATATCATCATCAGGTTAAAGAAGTCACACGACAGCGAGTCACTACGTGTAAAACCTCGTTTGGTATCAAACAGTCTTTTCCAAGATTTGGCGTATTATAAATATTTGGTCGATGGTAGACTTTCCAGGTCTAAAGCCACACTGATAGGGTCCAATCAGTTGGTTGACGGTGGGCTTCAACCTTTCACACAACACGCTCGCTAGAACCTTATAGGCGATATTTAGAAGCCTAATCCCGCGGTAATTGGCACAGATTGCAGGATCGCCCTTCTTATGAATTGGGCAGAGCACATTTAAATTCCAATCGGCAGGCATGCTTTCATCCGACCATATTTTGCATAGGAGCTGATGCATGCACCTTACCAGCTCCTCGTCGCCATGTTTGAGTAGCTCAGCCGGCAGTCCGTCGGTGCCCGCGGCTTTGTTGTTCTTTAGCCGCGTTATCGCTGTTCTCACCTCGTCATGGTCGGGTAGAGGAACAACAATTCTGTCGTCAACGATTGGGGTATCGGGATCTTCACATTCCCTGTGACATGCGCAGCTACCGACAACCATTGGATATTTTCCTATGCCTTAGAAAATTTGAATTATAAAATTTTTTTGCTCATAGTTGTAAATCCTGTTGGAGCAGTTGCTCGCTTTCAATTTGCTACAATAAAAATAAAATAAAAGTGAATAAAAGACGCAATTATGTTTTCATATCCTTTACACTTTTATTAAATTCGTATCTTCATATATTTTTTGTACCTTTTTCAGAATACCGATTTTTTTGGCTAAATTTTCCTTTGGTCCTAGCCCTTACATACATCACAGTCTAGTTGTTAATACGTATTTACTTTAAGTACAATTATTTCTACAAAAATAATGCCATTAAAATCAACAAAAGTACTGCCTATCATTATTTTTGTTGTACGTCCTTATCGCTGTCCTTATCTTCCACTTTACTTAATTTTAAAAATACTTCATTTAATTCTAAATCCGATCGATAAATTCCCACCGCCTCCTCCATCGCAATTTGTGATTGCCGACGCGCCACCTCAGCATTGGTCACACGCCGCCCTGTACGGAAGTAGTCCTCGATCTCAAGCAGCGTACGACCTTTCGTCTCGGGCACCATGAAATAAATGAATGCCACACCCAACAACGAAATCGAACCGAAGAAGGCGAAACTATTCGCGGTGCCTATCAGCGACTCCATGGTGGGATACAGCTTCACAACGCTGAACGAGAATAAAAGACCAATGCAGAGCGTAAAGCCATTGGCGCTGCCACGCACCCGTTGCGGAAACACCTCCGAGATCATAAAGAATGGCAGAGTTAGCAGTCCCATTGTGGAGAAGATTATATGCAGCACAATACAAATGACGGACAACAATGGCAGGCGCTCACCTAGAACTGGCCACCAACCGTTGGCGGCGAGCAGCATCATACAAATGGTCATGCCAGCCGCAGATACTATGCCAGCTGGACGTCTGCCCCACTTATCGAAAATCATGCCCATAAAAAATGTGGTGACAATGCGCGCCACACCGACAAACACAGCCACAAGCAGCGGATCGGTGGAGACACCAGCGCGCGTTGCGATTTGAGCAGCGAATACTATAACTACAACAATGCCGGAGCACTGCTGGAAGAAGAAGAAACCGATCATTATGATCAACGGCTTATAGACTTCCGGTGCGCGTATGGCCTGCAAAAGTGACTCATTGGCGGCAGCTGTACGACTGAGATCGGAATTTTTCTTTATCAATGCCAATTCTGTTTCAAACTCCTCGTAAAGGTTGTTATCTAAAGCAGAGTAAAGCAGAATGGATGTTGATAAAAATTACTTGGTTAGATTTCTATTGCATAGATTGCAGATGTCAGTGCTACCTTTATGCGAGAGACCACGAAAATATTTGAGCGATTTACGTGCACGTTCCTCATAGCCTTTCTGCAGTAGCCAACTGGGTGATTCGGGCATAGGCAGGCAGCAGCAGAATGCAAAACATTGATAAACAACGGATATAATGGAGATCAATTTAAAGTTGTTCTGTAAGCAAATGATGAATGAAAAAATGTTTAAAGCTAAATACAGGTAGGTGGGCATATTCGGGTGCATTGTGTGTGTGTGTGTGAGTGCACATATCATATTTAAATACAAACAAAGCATAGGCAACACCCACTCGTATGAAATAGCCCAATAAATACATCAGTAGTATACCGCAAGCTATAGCAATCGACGTGCCCATAACTAGGCGCCCTCGGTAGCGCGGCAAGCTGATCTCAGCCGAGTAAGAACCAATGGGTGAAAGTGACAGACCAATCATTAGACCTGTAAAGAAGATAATGAATATAGACACCGAGATAAAATGGTAACACACCAGCATTTTGACCAATTTCAACTTTTTTTCGTTGTTTTTTTTTTTTGACATATTAATTATCTTTATATATAAAAATGAATGTTTGTCTGTATGTCATCGATGAACTCAAAAACTACTGGACCAATTATTATAAAAATTGGTATAGACGGTGGGCTGTTTTTCATAGATGCGCCCGGTGGTACAGGCAAGACGTTTCTTCTTTCACTAATTTTGGCAACCATACGATCACAAAATATTATTGCACTGGCTATTGCATCATCTGGAATTGCGGCAACTCTTTTGGATGGTGGCCGAACAGCGCATTCAGCATTGAAACTGCCGCTGAATTTGCAAAACACTGAAGCATCAACATGCAACATCAGCGAAAACTCTGGCATGGGAAAAGTACTCCAAACGTGTCAAAAAAGCGTGTGGATTAAATTTGGATAATCCATGCTTCTCACATGAACAGCTCTATGTGGCTTGCTCACGTGTCGGAAAACCTTCTGATTTATTCGTCCATGCACCAGATGGGAAAACAAGAAATGTTGTGTATTCCACAGCACTTCAATAAACATCGAATTGAAACTAAACTTTGTAATGTGACTTTTTCAATTTTTTCAAAATAAACAAAATTAATAAAATGGTTTAGAATGAATTGAATATTTGTGTACTGAATTTTCTTTAAAGTTATTTTTCTTAAATTTATTTTAGTTGTTGGCGTAGCAACGCGCGCCGGGTACAGCTAGTTTTTTATAAACTTATAGCTTATTGCCGCAAGACGTACACCACAAATATATTAGGAGGAGGAATTCGACCAAATACCTAACAAAAGTATTTTTTTTTTCCTTCCTTGTTCACTTCTCTTGGGAGCATAGGGCCTCGACAAGACGTTTGCTTTGCGTTGGTTACGTTAATCTATTTGATTTCTGACAGGGTGAGTGATTAGCCTGCCGCTACCAAAAGTAAACACGCCAATTATTTATTTTATTTTATAGCTTATTGTCCTAGAAAAACTGTAAAAATCTTAATATCAAATTTTATATAATATAAAGGGTAGTTGACTTTCAAGGGCCGATGTTGAATGTGAACCACACCTAAACGTCAATTTTTTTTTATTTGACATTTTTCAATTTCAGACTAACTCAATTTGAACCATGGGAAGATACACAATCGAGGAACACGAAAAAGTTATTCAGGCTTATTATGAAAACGGGCGTTCAAAGCAAAATGCATATCGAAGAAAATCATCTTCAGTGATGAGGCACATTTTCACCTCACAGGATTCGTCAATAAGCAGAATTGCAGCATTTGGGCGAATGGTAATCCAAGAGTGATTGCCGAAAAACCAATGCACCCACAAAGAGTGACTGTTTGGTGCGGTTTATGGGCCGGCGGCATCATTGGGCCGTATATTTTCCAAAATGAGGCCGGTCAGGCAGTTACTGTGAATAGTGTTCGCTATCGTAAGATGATAACGAACTTTTTATAGCACGAATTGGAAGATATGGATGTTTTGCGCGAAAAATTTGATGGCCGAATAATCTCACGTCGCGGCGATGTCAATTGGCCGCCAAGATCACGTGATTTGACACCGTTGGACTTCTTTTTTGGGGTTATTTGAAAGAAAAGGTGTACGTCGATAAGCTAGCAACAATTCAAGAGCTAAAGGATGAGATAATTCGGCATATTAACGGCATAGAACCTCAATTATGCCTCAGCGTCATCGAAAATTTTGACCATCTGATGGAGGTATGCCGCCAAGGCCGCGGCGGCCATTTGGACGATATTTTGTTCAATACGTAATTGAGCCATACAAAATATAATAAAAATAAATGACAATAATTTCCTAAAATAATTATATTTTATTCAAAATCAACACCGGCCCTTGAAACTTAACCAGCCTTTATGAAAAAATTGGAAAAATTCGACAAACTTTTCAACAGAATTTCATCAGGCGTTTTCACTTCGAATTTCTAGAAAGACTTTTGGTATCAACTTTTATAACTTATTCAATTTTATTTGAATAAAGTGCAAGTTTTATGTTGCTAAAAAATCCCGTTAAGTTTTTTTAATTTTTCCTGATGATGTTGCGCATTTTTTCCATAGAAAAACAAAAATATATCGAGCAAATTGTTATGGAATTCTTAAATTTTTTATATATTATAGTTTGCAATTTGGACTTTTAAGATATAGTTTTTATTAGAACTGAACTAAACAGTAACAGAATGAAAAAAAAAATGTATATTAAAAAAACAAAAAAATTGTCAAAACTGGTCCAAGTGTTGGTGTGCTATCATTTGCCGTGGCCTCTATTAGCCTTTTATTTTATATTCAAAATAATTTTCTTCGATTTCAATTTCCATGTCAGATTTACTCCAACTTACCACAAAGAAAACGTCCTATGAGTAACTGTATGTAAATGGCTTCACGTGTGCTTTGGTAGGGTCCAGTGGCTAGCAGTACCAAGCCGATAATGCCTACAAAATTCGTGCATAGCATTGTGTTCCGACGGCCGATCCGATCCATCAAGTAACCCACTAACAAACCGCCGAGTGGGCAAGCCATGCTGTTGATGGATGCTGTAGTGGAAAGAGAAGTTGGAAGTGCATGAGGAAAAAATGTTTAATATATTTGCTAAAAAATGAAAAACTTGATCAGCCTCAAAAAATATTTGCTACGAAAAGCTCAATTATGTAATAAGAAAATGGAATTAAACTTTTGAAGTCGCAGTCACTAATAACAAACTCGTCGATTTCGCCTTCGTCACAGTATTTCCTTCCAAAGAGGAATGGGATAACGGGCTTATTGTTAAGAAAAATTATATAAACATTTATACAGATGGCTCAAAACTAGATAACAGAGTAGGTGGAAGGGTTTACTCCGATAAACTCGGAGTTAGCCAATCATTTCGCCTGCCTGATCGTTGCAGTGTATTTCAAGCGAAAGTCACTGCCATAAAAGAGGGACTTACGGTAATAAAAACGAGAGTATTATCCGTAAATGAAGTCTTCATATACTCGGACAGTCAAGCGGGAATAAAAGCGCTTGAATCTAAAACACACTCATCAAAAACAGTCATAGAATGTTTTAATCTTCTAAATGACGTCTCTAAAAACTGCAAATTGTACCTTATTTGGGTGCCAGACCACAGGAATATAGCAGGAAACTGCAAGGCGGATGAACTTACTCGAACCGGTACAACGCTCGATAAGGCGCTGAGACCCATGCCTATAGCTACTTGGAAATAACTTATAGACAGGGAAACCATCAAAAAGGCAAATACAAGCTGGCAAAACCTCACAACATGCGAACTAAGCAGACAGACATGGCCGAATTGGAACAGCGGTCGATCGAAAATCTTGTTAAAGTATTTAACAGGGAAGCTATAAGAAAAATGATACGGATATTAACTGGTCATTGTTTAATAGGCAACCACGCTAGAAGGTTAGGACTCCCGTACTTCGATTTCTGTAGAAGCTTTATTAATACAGGAGAAGAGGAAACAGTCAGACACCTTTTATGTGAGTGTGAAAGCTTTGCTATGAGGAGGCTGCGCATTCCTGATACGGCATTTTTAACCGATGTAGCGGATATAGCCCATCTAAAACTAACGAAGCTCTGCTCGTTTATTAAAGCTACCGGGCGGTTTGAAAAAGAACACGTAGAGTAAGGATAAGCTCCAGTGGTATCACAATGGACCTGCGGAAAGTCTAAGTATGTCTTATGACAACCACCCTACCTACCTACACGCGTGTGTCCTAAGAAGCATTTCAATAAAAGTGCCGAGACTCCTTATGCCAACTGGTTTTCTGCTTACATATTCCTTGAAATTTATTTGTAGAAAAAAACAAGCTCTATTCGAAATGAAAACAAAAACGTGCAACAGTATATAGTGAATCTCTCCACCACAAGGGTTTTAGATTCTTCGCTATAGCGAGCAAGAACAAGTGAAAGCACTCAACAAAGAGGTTATGTGTCATTAGAGCATTGAGCGCGAAGGGCAGATAAAGGTTATACACTACAGAGAGATCTTTGCTAAACACCTTGCTGTGCTTTGTTACCGTTAGATGAAATAATATTTTGATGCATGCTAACGGTCAAACAAAGTACAGTGTTCACTTGAATAATCAGAAATCTTTGGATTACTAAATCAAAAACGGTTGCTTGAAAAACCATTTGCTTCCATATAAATTATTGCCTCTAGTCAAATGAACCGGATTGTATATTATTTTCTCGTGTCCATTCAAAGTGTAATTTTTTTAGTAAATAAGCTGCAATATTTTATTAACAATAAACACTTTTTTTGACTAATTGTTTTAATTATACATCCACATAAAATAAGGCAGCCAACTAAAGCGATGGAAAACACAGCTGTTCTTACAAATTAGGTTATAATAATAGTAAACATATTAATGAGTATTACATTATAATGATATACTTCAAGAAAAAAATACTTCAAGGGATGATTAAATAAGTTGTACAATATTTCAAACTATTCTCAGAGCAGACTTAAAAAAAATTTCAATGATACTTGAATATCATAAGTATCACAGCTACAAATATCATCAATTGAAATTTCGTTACACAAATATTCAAGTGGGGCTATTTGCCGTACCTCTCATTTAAGGCTTAACTCTCTCTTTACTTTCTGCTTACAATGTAAATGTATATGAGTACGTGACCTTGTTGCTGTTGTTTGACGTTTTACTCACGGATACTACAACTGCTTTATGCTTATTCAATAATGACAAAATCCATCTTGGATAGGATGGTCGCGAGCATTGTGGTAGTAATTGTAGGAGAGAGTGCATAGTGCACCAGCGGCAGAAGCTCTGCAGTGCCGGTAGGATGTAACCGTGAACGTAACTACTGTTTAACTACTCTCTTAAAGTGCTCAGTCTCATACCGCGCTGTTATTTTGTGTAGGAGAAGTCCAAAATAAACAAGACTGAGCTAAAATAGAAACGACAACAGCTTTGTTCTGTAAATTCCGCGTTTATTTATTCAAAATAGTCCCCTCTGGCGTCGAAACACTGTTTTTGCGCGATCTAAAAACTTTTCGAAAGAGTGTTTCAGGTCAGGTCAGGAATGTCCTTCAGGATGTCGGTACAAGACTTTTGGATGGTTTCTACTGACGCAAAACGTTTTCCTTTCATGGCCAAATGTAATTTTCCGAATAAGTAAAAGTCACAGAGAGCCATATAACGCGAATACAGTGAGTGATTGATGGTTAAAATGTGATTTCTAGTCAAAAAATCAGTCACAAGAGTAGATCGTTGAGGTGGTGCGTTATCATGCAATAAGCGCCATCTTCTTCCTTCGCAGTATTCAGGGCGAATTCAACGAACAAACGCTTCAAAACGACAAGATAGAAAATTACATTGACGGTTTGGCTCATTGGCTCAAACTCCTTGTCGACAATTTCCTTGGAATCGTAAAAACAAATGAACATTTGACATTTTTGACATCTTCAAATGCGATTTTTTGGATGATGGCTCGTTTAGTTTCAGGTTCATATTGGAAACACCACGTTTCATCACCGGTTATAATGTTGTAAAGGAAGTTCTCATCTTTTCTTGCCTCTTCAATCAGGTCTTTCGAATGTTGAATTCTGAGCAATTTTGGTACTCAGTTAACTTTTGCGGAATGAAACGTGTGCAGACCTTTCGTAAGCCCAAATGATCAGTTAAAATGTGATAAATCGATATTTTGGAGATATTCAACTCCGATTCTATTTCCATTCCAATTTTGATGGAGTTTTCGGTGATTACTGATTTTGGGCGTCCTCACCACCATCTCTGAAACGTATAAACAACTCATAAACTCTGGCACGAGATCGACAACCATCGCTATAAACTTTTTTCATCAATTCAAATACTTCGCTAAACGTTTTACCGACTTTAAAACAAAATTTGATATTAGCTCTTTATTTAAAACTCATTTTTGTAGCGATAACACAAATATACTGACACGACTGCACCGAATGTCACCAAGCTTTCACTGGAAGTCCGCCAGGGATGTAACTTCCCACGTACTAACTCATTAAAAAGATGACTCCATCAAAAACATTTTTATGAGTCCAGTCTTGTTCATTTTGGACTCCACCTTGTAAATGTCGGGCGACACATTGGGCGAAGTATGAACTCGCAGTAAATCGCAATGGAGATGTTTGCTCTACACATATTTTTTATTAATTTATTTGAAACTTTTATTGTTTTTTGTAAACAGACACTAGTATGTGGATCACCGGTGGTGACATTCATTGTACTTACCGAACCAACTACTCTCCTCTGTGTTGAGTTGGTAAATATCATTTGGATTTGTCAGTTGAGCGAGAGACACGGAAGGCAAGGCTACGGACATGCCAGATGCTACTACACACGTGTTTCCGAGGAGTACCATCAGCTCCTGTGCACATGGTTTTGGAGAATAATTAATTGTGTTTCATTATTATTCTCAATATTCTTCTATTTTATTTATATTTGTATTTCCAAAAACAAAAATAAAAAATATTTCTTTCGACTTACCTGTCGCAATACAGCTTTTCTGCGTTCGCCCAATGGCTTCGGTGGTTTCGTTTTATCGAGTCTTTTCACAATTAAAACTTTGTGCGCTAAATTACCATTTTGTAACTTCTCCAGCTCCGAGTTATTCATTTTGAGGTTTTGAGGTCTGTTTTTGTGCTACGTTAATTTATAAAATTATAAAACTGTTATGACTTTCTTCGCGTAAAGTCTAATATCAGTTGTGAAGATTTGTTTGGAAATCTGTAAAATGTCAAAAAAATATTAATTAAATACTGGTAAATGTATGTATATGTATACACGGTGGGGAAAAATTAGTCATCCTATCGGAATGTTTATAATTTTTACAAATGGCGTCGTACGTCAATCATATTTGACACTTGTGAACAGCTGTTGTCGAAATAAAGATTTTCATCGCTTAAAATATTACCCTTGTTTGTGAATTTAGTAAAAAAGTTATTTAAAAACAAAATTCCATAATTAATTTTATGCCACCTTGTGCAGATCTAGGAATACCAAAAAAAACAAAAAATAGAAATTAAATATTAAGTGCGCAACTAAGTTCCGCTGTTTGTCAATGGATGCCGCCAGTAGTGTGTGCTAGTCGATTCTAAAATAACCTAAACGTCATTAACCAAGTTTAGACATATGGAAAACAAACTGCTTTGACACATTAGTGATTTCGTTTTGGTATCATACACTTTTGGTTTTGTAAAAATGTCTGATTTCGTGCCGAATAATCGTTATTTACGGGAAGTGTTGATTTTCCTCTTTCAGTCGAAAAAAAACGGTGGCTGAAGCGCATCGAGAGCTACAAAAAGTTTACGGACAAGCTGCTTTAAGTGAAACAACGTGCCGAGATTGGTTCCGTCGCTTCAAAGATGGTGATTTTAATGTTGACGACCGTCCGCGTGAAGGAAGGCCAAAAACCTTCGAAGACGCTGAATTGGAGGCATTGCTCAATGAGGATCCGTGTCAAACGCAAGAAGAGCTTGCTTCAGTATTAGGGGTTACTAGCCAATCAATTTCCAAGCGATTACTTGGGTACTTGGGTTCCTTATCGCATCGTTTTCTTCATCGCATCGTTACGGGTGATGAAAAATGGATTCATTACAGCAATCCAAAGAAAAAAAAGTCATGCGGACTGCCCGTTCATGCTTCTATGTCGTCGCCTAGGCCGAATATTTACGCTGCGAAGGTTATGCTATGTATTTGGTGGGACCAAGTTGGTGTTATTTATTATGAAAAGTTAAAACCAAGCGAAACCATCACTGTGGATCGGTATCGACTTTAATTGATGCTATTGAGCCGAGCACTGCGTGAGAAGTGGCCGCAATACGCGGAGAGGCATGAAAAAGTAATTCTACAGCATGAAAACGCTCGGCCTCATTAAAACCTACCTGGAAACACTGAAATGGGAAATCCTACCCTACTCGCCATATTCTATAGATATTACGCGCCGTTCGATTATTACTTGTTCCGATCGATAGCACATCGTCTAGCTGACCAGCCGTTCCATTCATATGAAGACATCAAAAAATGGCTTGATCCGTGGATAGCCTCAAAAGATTAACCGTTTAACCGCGACGGTATACGAGATCTACCAGAAAGATGGGAAAAAGTAGTAGCCAGCGATGAGCAATACTTTCAATGTTCCACTGTAACCATTTTTTCAAAATAAAGTTGTGTTTTCATTAGTTGCACACCTAATACAGAGTGGGCCATATAGCGATTGCTTTTTGAACCACATATTTTTTTGAGAATGATAACACAAATGACATGTCAAATGTGTTGATAAATTACTTAAAGGTTTGACATTTACGAAGTCTTCTACTCAAACTGTGGGAAATTTGAAAAAAAAATTCCAAAAAAAAGATTTGCCAACAAGACAGTTTGTGGATCAATTTGTTAATCGTGTTCGTGAAAGTGGATCGTTAATGAATAAAACAACACGTGAACGTGCTCCTACAGTGCGTACACCCGAAAACATTGCTGCTGTAGCCGAAAATGTGCATGAACATCCAATAACCTCAACTCGTCATCGTTCTCAAGAATTCAACATTTCTCGCACTTCTTTGAGGAGAATTTTGCATAAAGATCTCGGTATGAAGGCTTACAAAGTTCAATTGGTGCAAGACTAGCCTAATGACTATCCAATGCGTTTTCGGTTCACTCAATGGACAGAAAATCGTTTGACCGAAGATGAGCATTTTTACCGAAAAATCATCTTTTCTGATGAAGCTCATTTTCACATCGGTGGCTACGTCAATAAGCAAAATTGTCGGATTTGGGGCTCAGAAAATCCACACATTACTGTACAGAAGCAAATGCATCCACAACGAGCCACTGTTTGGTGTGGTTTTTGGTCTGGCGGCATCATCGGGCCATTTTTTTTTTTAAATTGGGTTGATCGAATGGCCTACTGTAAAGCCAGTCGTGGCAGTCATTTGAACGATATTATTTTTCATTCATAAATGACAATGTTCAATCTTCAAAATAAAAAACAAAGTTTGAAAAAATATTGATTAGTTTTTTTTTTATAGCCGATTCAAGAAGCAAATTTTACATGGCCTACCCTATATAAGTTGATTAACGCTAAATAACGCAAGTAAAGGCTTACAAAACACTTGCAAATTAATATAACCGCAAAAGTAACGATTAAGTAGCAACATTTCAATTATAATAAAATAATAAAACATTTATTGCTCAGAAGTTCATGCAGTGTACATTTGTAATTTATTTGCATAGTTTTATTTGTTATAAAGTTTTATTTGTGTCTTTAACTAAGTTGAGACAAATTACTACTCGGAAATTTTGGGATCGCTGATATCAGTTTTTCAAAAATCAAAATGGCAATACGATTTTTTTTTTCGATTTTATGCCCGCCAATTTAGTGGGCTAGATTTCGAAGATAAAATATATTGGATAGCGAAAATATCGTTTAGTTGCACCGCGGCCTAGTTGCACCTATTCATATGTTCATAATCGAAAGAATCGAAGGCGTAGCCTGAAAACGAGATTGGTTTTCTCAGCATTTTCGACTTGTTGACCAAGGCTAATGGAGGCGGTCCTAAATTCTGCATAATAATGTTCTTTTAGCTAAAAGTTCTGGAAAAAAATGAGAATAATTCTAAGCAGCCTGAATTTTTTTGAGTCATAATTCTGTATTTTCAAAATTCGGTAAAGGCAAGATGAAATAAATTTAATATTCTGGATTTTAAAATTCTGTATAAAACTTATTTTAGGCCATAATTCTGTATTTTTAATGTATTGTAAAGCAAAATATTGATGTTATGTTTCGATAAAAAAATTTGTATTAATTATATTTAGCTTGTTTCCCGTCATTTTGTAGCCCATAATTTTCAATTCGAACACGACAATTTTCAGCACGATCTTGCTCCCTATACCATAACATCACCTTCACGGCTGTGATGTCGACTCAAGTACCTTTCCGCCTTTCTTAAGTCATGAAAATAGTAGTTCTATCCATCCAGCACATCCAGATTGAACTTCTTTTCATCACTAAATACTACTTTTTGCCATTCACAGGGATCGTTATTTGTCACAGAACTCCGAGCCACGTGGTCCCTTGCAAAATCGAGGTGGCGTTCTTTGCGAAATTTATTTAAAGATGGGTTTTTTATGCTTCAGATGTGGCGTTTTAGAATAGCCTTTCGATTGATGGCTTTGCTGGCTGCAACATTTGCCATTTTTTCAATTTCTGCTGGTGGAAGTGCGGAATGTGATGCATTCCTAAGGATTTTCCGGGTTTCCCTCGGTACCAAAGCAATTCTGTCTTAGTAATTCTTGCCAAAGAAGGCGCATTGTTTCACGAAAAGAGACACAACATTTGCACCTCGACCAATGTTTTTGGCAATTTGGCGATTCGAACTCCCTCTGAGGTCAAGAGACCGATTGGTTCTTTTTCGCGATCTCTCAAAGCTTTCTGCTTTCCCATTTTATTATAATAGAATAAAGAAGTTTTCGAACAAACTCAATGGATGCTTAAAAAGATCCCTTCATAGCTTTAATGCATAAATAAAGTGGGCAAACAGAGTGCCTCTATTCATGTGAACCAATAAATCAAGCACACTATTTCAACTGCTGAAGTTCTACTGCTGCGAAGTACCGTTAGTTGGAATTATATTTTGATGTACCCTATGATCAGAAGGTATCGAAAATATTGAAATAAAACAAAATAGAGTTAAATTTCAGGCAAATTTATTTTATCTCCTTCAAAATATGACCCTTCTGAAGTAACACAGATGTGCCAACGTTAAACCCAGTCCTTCACAGAGCCGGGCCTAGTACAGAACCGTGAGGAACTCCTCCAGTTACCTTATAGCTTTTGGGGCCTACGTCTGTATTATACCATAGGGTTCTGTTATCAAAGTATGAAGTAATTAGCTTTATCAGATAATTCGGCAGATTCATACTCCACGTTGAACAGCACGAACAAGCCAGCATTGTTGGGTATGCAGATAACCTAGCTGTAGTCTTAGGTAAAACGCTAAAAGAGGTCTCACGAAGGGTAGAGGACACCATCAATAAAATTAAGCAATGGTCACAATCGTCTGGGCTAAGACTAGTAGACCATAAGACCCAACTACAGGGTGGCTGATGAATTTTGCTACATTAAGAAACTCAAATAACTTTTTTTTTAGTGTATGGAATTCATTTATTTTTTTTCAAGTTGAAGGTCATTAAATTTTATTAAATGTATATTAGCTTAACTAGTTTTAAAAATAATTGAATTTAAATGCCCCCCATGCTCGTTGACACAAGTGCGGCATCTTAGTAAAAAGTTGTTCATTGCTGCTTTGAGAGTTGCGACAGGAATAGCCGCAATTGTTGCCCGAATGGATTGTTTTAGTTCATCCAAATTTGTTGGCTTTGTTTTATAAACTTCTTGTTTACATAAACCCCACAAGAAAAAGTCAGGTGCAGTAAGGTCAGGCGACCTGGGGGGCCAACGAAATTCGGAGTTTCTTGAAATCAGTTTATTGGGAAATTTTCGTTGCAACTCTGTCATAACAGTCTGGGCTATGTGAGACGTTGCCCCATCTTGTTGAAACCACACAGAGTTGAAAGGAATTCTCTTTCGGCGTAGTTCTGGATAGAAAAATTCTTTCAGCATTTTCAAATAACGGTCTCCAGTAACCGTAACGGTGTGACCATTTTCTTCAAAAAAAATAAGGCCCTTCAAAATAATACAGCGTGAAGAAACCGCACACCACACTGTCACGCGAAGAGGATGCAATTCCGTCTCGTGGAGTATCTGTGGGTTAGAAGTACTCCATATTCGACAATTTTGTTTGTTCACATTGCCCTTTAAATCGAAATGGGCCTCATCAGACATGAAAAGGCAGTTTAACATGTTTTGGTCTTCTTCCACCATTTGCAGGATCTTCTGGCAAAATTCCAAGCGAATCGGCAAGTCTGCTGCATTCAGTTTGTTAACCATTTGAATTTTGTAGGGAAATAAGTCTAAATCTTTGTGCATTATTGTTTGCAAAGACTGTCGGCTGACACCAAGTTGAGCAGATAAGCTTCTTGTTGAAACCCTTGGATTGCTTTGTATAGCTGCAGCTACAGCAGCGATCGTTTCCTCCGTCCGAACTGGTGGGTTTCGATGTAAGGCCTTCTTGCGACTGTTCCTTGCTCAGAAAAATTATTCACCAGTCTCATTATGGTCCATCTGCTCGGGGGATCGCCGCCAAACATCCGCCTGTACTCTCTCTGTACCAAAACTACGGACTCCAGTGCGTGATAGCGGCGGACTATCCAAATTCTTGTTTGCGTGTCCCAGTTATCCATTTTAGTAAATTTTAAAGATCAATCTGCAAATTAAAACAAAAATGGAACAGATAACTTAAAAAGAAAAAAAAGTTATTCAATTTTTTTTTGGTAGCGGCTTTCATCAGTTCTCGTAAGACGAAAAGTTGAAAACCTTCAAATAAAGGTTGGTGGTCACAATATGACACCAACAGATACCATAAAATATTTAAGGGTAATGATACAGAAGGCTCAAGCAAGCTCCAAGGCTGCAAAATCCTGCGCGGCTTTATCGCGACTGATGCCCAATGTGGGTGGACCAAGGCAACAAATGAGAACATTGTTAGCAAGCGTCTGCAACTCGTCCCGTTTTACGCTGTGGAAGTGTGGGGCGTATTCCAGCTACTTGAGACAGGCTAAACGGGCGTACAGATTATGCAATGTCAGAATCATTAGAGGCTATAGGACCATATCTGACGAAGCAGCAGGAGTAATAACAGGCAGAATCCCCCTGTATATAAAGGTAAAATGTATGAAACAAAAATACCAGCATTCAAAAAACGCGCGGGCATCTGGTGACAGAGCCTCCCTGAGGGACACCCTACAGAGGATCGATGATACCGCTCTGCAAAACTGGCAGACCAAATGGAACGATAGTGGGAAGGGAAGAATCACTTTGACTATGATCCCCGACATACAGAAATGTATCCGGAAAACACATGGAAACGTTAGCTTTATGCTGACACAGTTTTTTACTGGGCATGGCTGTTTCAGGCAGTATTTGTACAAATACAAGCACACACAGACTCCCCATTTTGCCTATACTGCCAAGAAAAATATGAAATGTTTGAGCATGTCCCGTTAGAGCGCTCTAGATTTGATGGGGCACGAAGCATGTGGCGCTCAAATATCAGCGAGAGCAAGACAGCTGCTAGCCTATTGCAATATAAACTAGAATCTGAAGAAACGTGGAACTATGGTTGTAACGTAGCCTCAACAATTATTCGAAGGCTGAGACATGATGACAATGAACGCAGACAAATGATAGGCCGGCGAAAGGATGGCCTTCAGCTCCTTCGTCGCATTCTCTTTGATCTTCTCTATCGATTGAAATCTCCTTCCACGAAGTGGTAACTTCAACTTGGGATATAAGAAGTCGCACCGGGGCCATATCAGGTGAATACGGTGCTTGCACGATGGAATTTACTTGGTGTTTGCCCAAATAATCCAGCACAATTTGGGTTCGGTGCGATGGCGCGTTATCATCATGCAAAATCCAAGAATTGTTTGCCACATTCCCGGCCGTTATATAATATAATGATAATAAATAATATTCTTTATTGACTGTCTGGTCCAATGGAAGGTACTCATGGTGCCCTACGCATTCGGTTCGTTTAAATTAAACATTCCCGGTACTTTGTGATCATTGGATATGTGTATTTTCGAGCAAAGTACAGTGTTCACCCATTTATTACTAGATCAAATACGTTTGCTTTAATAACCATTTTCTTCCATAAAAATTATTGCCTTTAATCAAGTGAACCGGTCTGCATGAGCTCCTGCCTTTATTGTCAATGTAAGTTAAAATGTAATATTTATTTTTATTTATAAAATAATTATTTGCATTGCAGCTTCGCTGCGCTAATGGCAGGCAATCGAGGCTGATGCGATGTGTCAGTGTTTGAATGTCGTAATGCACAAATCTCTGATAATAAAGATATAAGATCGTGGTTTAAGATGAGAGATAAATTTATGTTTAAATTCCGATTTGAACCCTTTCTGAAATTAGCATTAGTTATTTTAACGGTATTACGCACTTTTTTTCATTCTTCGTACAATATTCAGAATAGAATTTTTAATACAGAAAACTTACCCAACCCAGCCTAATGATTTTTGGGTGATAAGTCACTGAAAGTGACTAATACCTGCTGTCTGTTACGTAACTGCAGTTAAGATACTTCTCCTCTTTACTACTTTCAAATCGACTCGAAGTTTGAAGAGTTTTGGCATATTAGTCTTCATATTTCTCCTAATAATTTTCCAATGTGTCCCGCCTGAATACACAGACTACATCAGCTGTTTTCCTTTGTGCACGTGTTGTAAAAGAACACTCGTTTAAACGTAGATTTATAGACTAGACAGAAGGTGGAGTTAATAGGGATCAACTACTTAATTCGGAATTATCTCAGGAACTAAGCGCAACTAATGCGAGTTGAGGATGGTTCCATATGTAGAAGTCCACGCAAGTGGCGAAAGTTACTGATCGCTACTCACTTCAGAGTGGCCAGGACGATTCTTCTACATATGGTTCAAGCAGTACACACAACTTCCGGGATTAGCCCAAGTATCCTCTGGGTAGCTTCCGTACACCCCTTCGGGAGTGAGCCAACGAGAGAAGGCGAAACATCTCAGGATAGCTAGTTGTGCGCTGTGTTTGGGACCGGCCACGTGAAAATCCCCCCCAATGAAAAAGTAACAAAGCCTCGGATGAGAACTTCCTGTTGTGATGAGGACCCCAGCAAAAGAACCAAGGATAGCGATTTAAGGGCATGCACCCGGAATACCCGGTGTCTTAATGGGGAAGGTGCCTCTGCCCGGCTGGTTGATTTCCTCGTGAGAGCAAAGGCTGCCATTCAAGAGATGCGATAGACGAGGCAAGGCAGGTAGAACTAAGAACCTTGCGATGTCTACAGCTGACAGGTAAAGGAGCGCAAATTCGATGTTGGATTTGTTGTACGAGAGAGGCTTCGTCGACAAGACTCGTCACCGTCTGCTATACTACAATTTTAATGAGAATTAACTACACTAGTAATTCCGGTTAATGCCGCCGTTTGTCTAGGCTATTACATGTAAAGCAACAACACAACTCTCATAAATTAACCCAGTTGAATCCAACTTGTGAGGTCGAGATTTGGTTGGTGTGAGTGCTGCCAAGTTCAATTGTGATCGATCATAGAAAGAGCTTAAAAAACTCCATTCAAACATCAAAATATTTCGCCCAACGAAAGCAAAAATATAAAATAAAATAAAATAAAATAAAGCAAATGGGGCAAAATTATAAAAATTGTAAATTTTTTTTAATTATCAGTTTGTTAAGTTTCAATTCATTAAAATCAATGACAGTTTATACCAGCGCTGCCAACTCTGAGCTAAACGAGCTGGTGTGTTTTTTGCAAGTCATACACAAAAGAATACGGCTATTGTTTGCACTTTACTATGCACAATTTCCCTGTCACAAATTAATAGTTTCATATGGAATTTTAATAGAAGCTTGACTCTAAAAGGAACGTTTTTACTAATACATACATATTTACATATAGATTTGTGAAATTGTGTTGAGTTTTTATTTTTGCCATTTGTTGTTTATTTTTATAATTTATAGACTCGTAAGTCATTACACCGATGGTAGTGAAGTTGTAGTGTCTTGTCGTGAGTATGTCTGGAAAGGTTTACTAGTTTTTTGGACCTAGGACTGCGACGCTAAGAAGAAGAAGGTGGCGATGTAGTCGAGACATTATGGAAAATCATTTCTATGGACCGATTTGCTTATATACGTGATATATCTTAACTACTTGAAAATAAATATTTCTGATAGGTATCTTTGAAATACGTTTCCGTTTCCTCGAGAATAATACTTGAAAGAACGTGATCTCGGAATTTTACTCTTATTCTACGGACGCCTTCTTTTTATTTTTTTGACTTTGATATACCCTTTAAAAAAATACTTTGCTCAACTTGACCCTCTAACTGATATAATGCCTCCTTGGCAGCTTTTCTTTCATTCGAAATGATTTATTCGAATGCACTTCTGACGACATCGACACAGCAGACTTGCAAATGTTTTTTTTCAGATATTAAACATTCATTCCTATTTCTGAATCTTAAATCTTTTATTTTGTTATGCTTTTGGGCATTTCGGTCCCATTTACCAAGGTTACGGCTTCTTTTACGTCCAGTCGAATTATTTGCTAGGATTTTTTCATTGCTGTCATCAGTTGACGAATCCGGATATATATGGGTATGGGAATAAGTTTCCGCCCTCGTAAAAGAGGTGTCGCTGCTGATACTATTTTTGTGTTCACTCTAGTAGTATACTGGTGATTTGAAGATGCATATGTGAGGTCTCGATCACAATAGTTGCCATTGGTTTGAAGCTTAAAGATCCTCTTTTATCTGACGTCAAAAATGTCTACGTTCGTCCCGAAAAAGCAGCATTTGCGAGAAGCCATGCTTCATTATTACCTTTTAAAGAAAAGTGCAGCTGAAATGTGTCATATGTTGATCAATATTTACGGAAATCAGTAATCACGCTCCATCAAATACAACTTGTAAGTAGTGCTTTCTACACCTCCAAACTGGCAATTTCGACGTTAGTGATAAAGATCGCGAAGGAACACCGGAAAAATTCGAAGATACTCAACTGCAACAATTACTTGGTTAACCCTTGATGATATATCTAAAGAGTTGGATGTTGACAGATCAACTGTCGGCAAGCCTTTGCACGCGATGGGCATAGTCCAGAAAGCAGGTAACTGGGTGCCACACAAATGAAGGCGAAGGACATCAGGAGCTGTTTGGTGAAGTGTGAGATGCTTCTTGAACGGCAGAAAAGAAAACGTTTTGTGCATTGCATCGTCACTGGCAATGGAAATAACCCTAAGCGTCGAAAATGTTGGAGCCTACCAGGTGAACCAGGTCCATCGACAGCGAAAAAAAATATTCACGCTTCACAGGTCATGTCGTGCATCTGGTGAGATCAAAAGGGTGTCATGTATTAACCATAAGCCATCTGAAACCATCACTGCCGATCGTTACCGATACAGCAGCTAATGCGTTTGAATCGAGCTTTCAAAGAAAAGAGGCCGCAATGGGACGGTAGATATGAGAAACTGATTTTGCTTTATGGCAAAATCAGGCCACACGTTGCTAAATCGATCCTGAAGTATTTAGAGGGACTGAATAGGGAAATCTTGTCTCAACCGTCGTATTCTCCAGAGATTGCACCTTCGGATTAGCATCTGTTCCGATAAATTCAGTCAGCCCTTATTGGAGAACGGCTCACTTCTTACGAGAGCAATGATTAGATCGAGTTAAAAGAGTTCAGATTTGTCGTGAGAGGAATCCGTATGCTGCTTGAAAGGTGGAGTAAAGTTGTAGCTTCCAATGGCACATACTTCACATAATGTCAAAGGTTTAGTTGTTTAAATAATTTGCAACTTTGGCTAAGTAAGGACGGAAACTTACCAAACCCAATAAAATTTAATAATATCCTTTTACAAAATTATAAGTCCATCGATAGGTTGATTAGTTTTGCGCCATCAAGTAATTGATTGACAATTCGGCTACTCGGGAGAAATACAAATTTTGTTAAATCAATGAATGAAGTCGAAATGAACTTTTTTGGTTATAACTCGAGATCGGATTTTTATGCAAATTGAATATTTTATTATGATGAGTTTCTACCTAGGTGCGAACTTCATGTGATGTTAAACAAAAATATGCACTTGCATAAGAATCCGATGTCTAGTTATAACCAACTTTCTTGGGAACAAGCCCCCATATTATGGGCTCTCACTGGTACTCTCACTGTTGGAACGAGCAATGAGCTAAGTCCTTGTTTTATGGAAATTATATAAAAGATATTTTCATAGTGTGGAGGAAGCACATCAATGAAGAAGCCCATAATCTATTTGCAACCGGCAGATTAAGGCTAAGACTCACTAAGACTCATATATCCATAAAATTGTATAATGCTGTCGTATTTAAATTACATAGGTAGGTAGGTAGGCAGTACTTACGCGCCGTTTTGATACCATAATGTGGACGACTACCTGCGAAAAAATTTAGATAAGAGAAAACCAACTACAGTCATCCAGTGTTGTTGATGTAGTGGGGGAGAGAAAAGAGATCTAGGCTGGAAAATTTCTTTAAGCCATTCCCAAAGAGCACGCTAAGGAATCTCAAGCGCCTAGCCGCCAGAGCCGGACATTTGCAGAGAAAGTGTTCCACCGTCTCTTTCTCTGCAGGATCCCCACAGCTTCTGCAATAGGGGTTGTACGGAATTCCAAGCTTCTCCGCATGAATACCGATCACCCAGTGACCAGTGAACACGCAATCACCTTAAGCGTTCCCTTAATATCCTATTTAGGCCATAGCGTTTTCGAAATAGTACACGATGAGACAAATGGAGATCTGTCTTGCGTTTTTTTAGAAAGAAATTGTGTAGTTTCCCTTTAACAACGGTCAAGGGGTCACCGATGTCTGAGAAGGGGGCAACTGAAACCGGTTCTGTCGACCCCTTGCTGGCAAGCTCATCGGCAATTTCAACGGCAATATTCCTGTGCCCAGGAACCCAGATAAGGGAAATGTTTCCTGCACGTTCGAGACGTTTGAGGTCCTCCTTACAGGAGTTCACCAGAAGAGAACTGAAATACGGTGACGACAGGGGCTTGATCGCAGCTTGACTATCGGAAATAATATTAATGTCTCCCTCCCAACAGCGATCCCGAAGCATTTTGCATGCCTGCAGAATCGCGAAGACCTCTGCTTGAAAAACGCTGCTCGTTTCCGGCAGTTCAAAGGAGATCGAAATGTTGGCTGATTTAGAGAAAACCCCCGCTCTTACTCCAGATTCCATCTTGGACCCATCAGTGAAAACAGAGGTACCTATGTCAGTGCCGACTCTCTCCTCTTTCCAATCTTGCCTGCTCGGAAAGATAGCCCTAGCACAACCATCAAAACGCAGTTTGCGGATAGAGAGATCAGTGCGAGGTACAGAGAAGGGAGGGGAGATCTGCTTCAAAATGCTACTCTGTCCTAAAGGAAGTTGCCTCCAGAAGCCAATCTGCTTCATCTTAATAGCGCTCTTAGCAGCAATGGATTTAACTTGCAGATCCACGGGAAGTAAGTGCAGAAAAACGTTGAGCGCAGCAGTGGGACATGTTCTATGATACAAGCACCAGTGATGCCCACACATGCAGTTCTCTGCACTCTCTCTAGATTAGTGGGGTTGCAGCTCTTCAGAAGGCAAACCATATGTCAAAATTGGCAGAACCACTAAATTGTACATCCACAGTACGACACGTGGCTCGAGATCCCATTTTTTGCCGAAGATCGATTTATAGGCGTAGAGGCTATACTGGCCTTCTTAACTCGATTTTTTATGTGCAGCTTCCAGTAAAGCTTGGGGTCAAGTATTACACCCAGATACTTGACTTCCGAAGGGAGAGTAAGACACTGGTTGTTAAGTCTTGGAAGCTTAAAAGGTGAAGGCTTGTATTGCCTGGTGAATAGCACCAACTCCGTTTTGTTAGAGTTGACTCTAAGACCGCAACTGGCAGCCCAACTACTGAATGTAGCCAGTGTAATCCAAGTTACTTTTTAGTCAATTGTAAATATTTATGAACTAGTCGGAACACAAAAAAATATATATAAAAAATATATACCTATAAATGAGTAGAAATTTTGCTTAAATTTGTAGTAATTTTTTCGCATCTCTTTCCTGAAAAATAGTAATTTTTTTTGTTTTGCGGATGAGGGGTTTAAAATGCCTAATACATCGTCAAAGCTGCCGTTGCAGCAATGGTATACCCGGTGTCTAGAAAACTCCCCCTAAGTGGAAAAATGATAATAATAAATTGTCATAAATAACTTACCTGTAGGTGGGTTCTGAATGAGCTGCCTTTTTTTGCTGCCACGAGTATTCGATTAGAAGTCGATTACTGCAAGCCACGACTTCCCAAATGAAATTCAAAACTTATGCATTATTTTGTGGATACGTATTTGTGGCAAGTGTTTCGCAGTTTTTTTTTTATTTATGAGTATCATTTATCAGCAACTGAGCGTAGGCGACATATATTTTCTAGATAATATTTCACTTTTTACAAAACTTTGTAGTTTTTATTTCCCCTTTGCAAAAAAACCAAAAACAAAAAAAACAAACGGCAACCAACGTCTTTTAGTGCACTGTTACTGCAATTACTTTCACTGCTTTAAAAAAATTGTTCAATATGATCTCATCTTTGATAAATTACTTAGCTTCTTTGTTCAACTTTTTTCACATTTTACGTTTCTGCATTGAACGTTTCTTTCCGTTTAACTGCTGTCTACTTAGAAACACGATACGTGCAAATGTTTATGTGAGTGCATTTCAAAAACTGCATTTAACTATTATTTATTGCAACAGTAGCTTTATTACACACATACACGCACATACATACTTATGTATGTACATAACTATGCCCGTCAGTGTCTTGGCATATCCGTGCTTTACGAGCTGGAAACACGAAACATGCACGCTTGGTAGTTTGCTCAATACTAGATGGCGATTAGACTGGTGTGGCTTTTTTAACTTGAACGTCGAAGTGGAGGTCGATATTTTTGCCTGAACTTGGTGATTGGCGGCGCGCTGCAGCTACTCTAGTTGTTTTGATTGGAATTCTAACAGCTGATAGAAACAGCTGTTGCTTAACTACTCGTAACATACCGGTATCATAAGCTTCTGTGAAGTGGATATACAGTTGGTTGGCGGCTTATTAGCAACATTGTCCAACGTTGCATGCTAAACAGTCGTGTCTATGCTACCGGAGGGACACAAACTCAGAAGTGATCAAAGACTTCAATCCAGACATTTCCACAAGAAAAAAGCGCTTACAACAAAAACAACACATTTTTTAAACCCCCCAATTGGTAGCAACAGTTGAACATGGTTCTAGAAATTTTTGACCACAACTTTTTCGCAAAAATATCTTATAAAGGATGATCAGATGATCAGATTAGAGGTACTTTTTCCAAAAAATGTCTTCCAGACAGATCATGCGTAACTCCTGGCAAACTAAATACATAATTTTTTTCAGTATTCACTGACTTTTCATCATGGAAAGACTTACGCCTTAACAACGTTTACAAATCTCACAATCGTCTTATGAAAATCGACGCTCTGTGGAAAGTGTTCATTGCACGCTCAGGCCAACTTATATTGTTCAGCGCTGAGGCTCATTTTCGGCTTAATGGCTACGTCAATAAGCAAAATTGCCGTATTTGGGCTGTAAAGCAACCCGAAGCCATTCAAGAAGAGCCATCAAATCTATTGAAGACCACCGTTTGGTTCGGTCAATGTGCTGGAGGATACAGCGGCCCATATTTGCTCAAAGACGAGATTGCCGCCAATGTAACAGTAAATGGCGAACGCTATCGTGCTATTATAAACGACGTTTTGGGGTCGGAAGTTGAAGCCCTTGATCTCCACAACAACATCCCAAGGTTCCAACAAGACGGCGCTACTTGCCATAGAGCCCGTGAAGCAATGGATTTACTGCGACGTCGTTTCGGTGCACAATTTATCTCTCGTCTCGGACCAGTAGATTGGTCACCAAGACCGTATGGACTTTTGTTTGTGGGGGTATGTAAAGCATAAATGCCTTCTGAATAAACCAGCTTCGATTGAGGCATTGGAAGCCAATATTACTAAAGTTATTCACGAGATACCGACCGAAGTTCTACAGCGAGTCATTCAAAATTGGTGTTTACGGATGGCCGAATTACGGCGCAGTTGCAGCCAACATTTGAAATGGATTATCTTTGAAAAATAAATGACATGACTGGTTCTACATAAAGATGATAAAGATTGCCAATCAATTTGAATTTTCGTTGTTTTATTTCATTTTAAAATCCGATACCTCGAAATTGATCACCCTATTTACAGGTAATATTATATTAGATTGGGCGATCGCTTCCATAAAACATGTACGATCGTAACCCTTGGTGGTGTATTGTAAGTTTACAATTTCCCCAGTCTCCAGTCCCCTGAAGCAAAGTGACGCTCAGGTCATTGATATTCGTGGAACTGTGATCGTCAAGTTTGTTTGAGCACTTCGGCTAGATAGTGACGAGCAGTGAAAAAGAAAGTGCTATATAGTTTTCCCCTCCACCAAAAGGCAGCAACTCTTACAGAAACCTTCTCGGTTCCGCTTACGGAGAGTAATTTGAGCTTTCGTGGGTTAAGCATTTATTGCCAGCCAAAGTTACAGTCACTTGACAAATAGCTTCCTCCTTCGTTGCGAAAATGAGACGAATGTTCATTTATAAGTAGTTTGCAGGTTTGCACCGGAATACCTGCAGCATTCCAGGTATTCCTAATAACGGAATGAGGTAAGTTTCTACAATCCAGAGAAGCAGCGTGCAGCATGTCTCAGCTATTTCGCTAAGACACCGGCAGGGAGTGGCTTGTTGGCTATTAGTGAAAATGGAGGTTTCATAAAACGAAATCATATCACACTGTACCACCAGCTGAATCCCAAGCACTGATGCTGCAATCCATGCACTGCGTTTGGCTACAATAACCTCTAAGCTGGTGGAATAAAGTAGAAATAGCCATCCCACCCTGAGTTGCCTTTATCTTGGACCCGGGACATCGGAACAACAGAACATTGAAGAAACGAACTGCGGATGAACTGCCAAGAGGGGAACCTGCAATGAGTAACATTCTTGCAGAATCGGGTATTCACATCTCTGGGTGCATGCATTCTGCCCTCATACCTTGCGCGCAGTTGTGATTTTGGTATTCGAAGGGATGCTTGGAGTAGGCAGTTTTCATCAGACACATTGTTTTCGGGCAGTTGTGATTCAGGTATTCGGAGGGATGTTTAGAGTGGGCAGTTCTCATCCGAAACTTTGTTTTTCCTTTCATTTGAGAGTTGGGGGATTTTCGCGACGAACCCAGCGCAAAACCAGATATCCTGGGTTGCTTCGCCTCTCATATTAGCTCGCACTCAAATGCATGTGCGGAAGCTACCCAGAGGATAGGAAGTGGCTCCAGAAGATACTTCAAAGCCGATAGTCAAGCCCGATCCTCATCAAAAAAAGTTCATGATATGTATTTGGTGGCTCCCAGTCCCATGGTGCACTGGGAAATAATCAAAAAGAATGCCTCTGTCAACATGCAGCTCGACATTGCTCAGCTACACCGCATGAATGAGACTACATGACTAAAACGATCTGATCGTCATGGTCAAACCATACATACTCCTTCATGACTAGGCCAGGCTACATGTTACACAAGTCGTCAAAGCCGCACTCCAAGAGCTCAAATCGGAGGTCCTTCAACATCCGCCGTATCCTCCGGACCTTGCACCGACCGATTACCATCTTTTACGCTCCCTGTCAAACCAAATGAAGGTAATAAAGAGGTCCTTAAAAACGAAAAACTGGCTCAACAACTTCTTTGACATCAGACCAGGCGATTTGTGGCGCAATGGCATCAACAAATTGCCCGAGAAGTGGGAAAAGGTTGTAAACAGCAACGGCGAATATCAAATTGATTAACTTATTGATCCACAACCATCTTCCAGAAAAATATTATACACAGATGGCGCTACTAGCAGTAAGAAGACCTTGTTCCTAAGCAACGATAGGTGGGCATTTCCACTACTTAGGACTGGTAGCCTGCCTACCCTGTCAGAAATCAAAAACAGATTAACGAAGCCAACGCAAGACTGAGTCTCTTCGAGGCCCTATGCACCCGAGTGGAGTGAACGAGGAAAAAAAGACTTATTGTATTTTATTTAAATAACAGTCTTCGGCAAAAACGCTATGAATTTATTCCCCTACCTAATATATCGGAAATGGGGAAACCAGCTTGAATTGTGTTAATTTCAAATGAATTTAGAAAAAAATTAAGAGAAAATCTAAAAGGATCGCGGGTACATTTATCGAGAGCCACAAATGATCCTCCTAAGAGCCGCACATTGCTCGGAAGCAGCAGGTCGGCCCCCCAGGTTATAATTATCTGACAGCAGCTGTATGCAGTTGTGAAGGAGCTACATACGAATGCGCTTGTATACCTGCATGTAAGCGCATTAGTGAGCAGTTGATTTGCCGTATATTTGTATGTCTCTGGTGAGCAGTTGCTTTGCCGCATATTTGTAAGTTCACCAGGTGTTAAAGACAAAGTAAACACTTAGTGAGTGATACAAAACTACACCATAGGAAGCTACCCACATACCTGTATTGTATATATTCTGTAGAGCTATCTACTGGCATAGACTGGTTTATTTCCTAGGAAATATTACGCGTACTTGCCGCCTCTCTTTGTCTTCTCTGCCCTCGAAATGGCACTGGTTTTATTACCTCAGGTTTTCCCTAAAGGGTTTGTAGAGTTGCAAAAGTATTTGGTGGCATTGATTAGGTATCGATTTTTTGCTTAGTTTGCACACGCAAATTACTACTTCAGCTCCAGTTCAGGCATTCAAACATACCAACTCTTAAAGGGTGGGTGCTAATGTTTCTGGGCAAACACAAAATAATTTGTTTTTCCTTCACTTATTTTGAACTAAAACTAGTTGACCTTCTCCAATTGTTTCTATTGAAACAGTCAATATAAATTACGTTTCAGAAGAGCCTTCGCTGGTAGGTCGTTGTTGGTCGATAGGTTTGTTTATTCGGCGCGAATCGATATCGTTATTTAAAGAGAAGTGTTAGACTAATGAAAGTTGAGCATGGATTTATTTCATTTTTTTTCAATTTTTGTGTTTCTAAGTATCTATGCCTCTTGAAAGTTATGTTTGTCAATGTGCAAGTTTTTTTTCTCCCTTCTCTGATTACTTATATACTTACTCAATTGGTGCTTGTCTTGGTTAGAGGAGCCACTCTCAAAATGGACATTGTAATGCACTCGAGAAAAAATGTCGCTATGGAGGGTTGAATGACGCGTTCTGTTTATTCGCAAGAAGTTCGATATGGCTTAGAGGTAACAGTACTGCGATTCACTAACAGTTTTTAACGATATTCGCATTGTTTTCTTTCCTTAACGACAATTTTAACGATTTTGCTATTCGGTAACCCATTTCATAACGATAATTTGTCGATTATCGCAAGCTAAACGACAAGAATTTTGGTGATTAAATTAGACGAGAAAGCCAGAATTAGTAATTTGAATTAAAACTATGAAATTATATTAATAAAAACTTATTAAAACAACGCGAATATGTATTTGGCGAGTATTTGGCCTACGACTTATCGGAGAGGAGAGGAGTTAGTGAACCCTCAAGCAGGGGATCGACGGTTGCTCTGGGTTGTGAACAATCCTTTACACTTGGCTGCAGGGAAGTTCCAATAAATATTCCGATTAACTCCAGGCCTGACTGAGAACCTAATTTCTCAGGTTGGCAGTCATCTTAGAGGTTCCAGAATAACAGCGATTTCAACTGAAAAACAGGTAAATCTTGAATTCTTCAAGCGAATTTAATTCTAAATTCTGCTTTTATATTACAAGGTTCTAGCTGCACTGCGATTTTTTGCAACTTGATGTTATCGCCGACCTGTAGGTGAGCAGTGGGGAATATCCTTGAGCCAGTCATTCGTTAGCCGAAGCATAGATATTGTAAAAGATGCAATCAACCGTTCTATGTTTTGCGCAACAGTGATGCTTTTTATGATCGAAGTGGAGTGGCAAGCGCCAAAAGAAATTTTTAATTGAGTTCGGCTGTGGCGCGGCTTCTTTGAACAATGTCAAAAAAATATTTGGAATTGTTCATTTAAAAAGCGTGCGTTACACATACAAGTATGTCAAAATTTTTTTTGCTGGAATGTTCTTCCAACTGTCCTCTATAATGTCGCAGAGTTTGAGCGTGATCTGTCAATTAGCTTGTTTTTTGGCACTACGGCTTCCACTATGGATAAAAATACCAAATAAGGAATTTGTCTGAAATGTTGTGTTTTGAACGGGATTTCGTGTGCCGAATCGTGGAAAATATTGCAGAAAGCCTATGGCGAGTGTGCTTTATCAAAAACACGGATCTACGAGTGGTATAAGGCTTTTGCAGAGGGCCGAGAAGTGGTGGAAGATTTGCCTCGATCTGGTCGCCCATCAACGTCCTCAACGGATGAAAACGTTGGCAAAGTCAAGGAAATAGTGCTGGAAAACCATCAAAACATCATATAAGTTCGAGCGAGGTAGCTCGTGACCTTAGCGTGTCTCACGAATCAATTCGCAATATTTTACACCATCAATTAGGCATGAGACGCGTGGCTGCTCGACTCGTTCCAAGAGAGTTGAATTTCTTTCAAAAAAAATCAGCGGAAGAAGGTGGCCGAAGTCATGCTTGAACAAGTGAATTCGAGCCCAACGCATTTATGATGAGGTGAATAGAAGTGGGTATATGAGTTTGACATGCAAACTAATCAACCGGCGGCTGAATGCCGCTATCCACATGAGCCGAAACCCAAAAAACCACGTCAAAGTCGGCCAAAAGTGAAAGTCATGCTACTTGTTTGCTTTGATTACCATGGTGTTGTACACTTGGAATTCATTCCAAATAGTTCGACGGTAAATAAAGAATATTATTTGGGAGTTATGCGACGTTTGAGAGAGAATGTGCGTAGGAAACGGCCCGATTTGTGGATAAAAAACTCATGGATCTTGCACCATAGTAACGCACCGGCTCACAAGGCTCATATTGTGAACACTTTTTTGACCAAAAACTCGACAAATATCATTGAACAACCACCGTATTCACCGGATTTAACCCCCTCTGACTTTATCCTTTTCCCAAAACTTAAATTGCCATTCCGCGGACGCCGCTTTGAGTCGGTAGAGGCCATTAAGGAGAATTCGCTGAAGGAGCTGAGAAGATCTTTTCAAACGTGTTTAAAAGGTGCTTAAAATGACTGGACTAATCGTTGGTATTTGTGTATTGCTTCGCATGGAGCCTATTTTGAAGGCGACAAAATAAATGTTGATGATTGAACAATTATTTTGCGTTTGATTGAACAATTCCCGGTACTTTTTTGACAGAATGTATGTACAAATAGTATTAAGTAAATATGATATTTTTTAAATAAATACTTATTTTATTTTACTTATATATATATATAATTGGCGCGTAGACCCTTTTTGGGTGTTTGGCCGAGCTCCTCCTCCTATTTGTGGTGTGCATCTTGATGTTGTTCCACAAATGGAGGAACCTACAGTTTCAAGCCGACGCCGAGCGGCAGATATATTTATGAGGAGCTTTTTCATGGCAGAAATACACTCGGATGTTTGCCATTGCCTGCCGAGGGGCGACCGCTATTAGAAAAATGTTTTTTTTTTTTTTTATTAATTTTGGTTTCACTAAGATTCGAACCAACATTCTCTCTGTGAATTCCGAAAGGTAATCACGCACCAACCCATTCGGCTACGGCGGCCGCCGTACTTTGTACTTTGTGGAAATATAATTGAAGCAACACGCAACTATTCACTCATTTTGATATTTAATTTGACAATGATGCCACTTTCTATCACTTTGAATTAATAGAAAAAGACAGATGTTTAGTGTTAGTTAACATAAGTTTGTGAACAGCAAAATCGTTAGTGCAAACGGCAAATACTGTAAAATAACAATTGTCGAATTGTTAAAACTTAGTGAATCACACTACTGTTATTCCTAAAGTGTGTAGTTTTTTGTTGCCGAATCAAGATCCTGCTGCTAGAAGCCACCTGCTCTTCATCCCGAAAACTAGTATGGAAACATAAATAAAATCTTAGGGTTGACCGATGGATGACTAATACTCTAACACCCCATTAAAGCTCCTGTCGTCTGCTGGATTTTGGCAACGTCATTAGGTTCTCTACATTTTCCTCATTTAGAACTGGCAAAGGAGAAAATAGTACACTGCGGGTACTTAAGTTAATCTACCTGAGGAACCAGACGATTTTTTATGTTCTGACTTGTCCGTGATCAAGTTCTTTCTAAATTAATTTCTTCGCGCATTCATCGGTTCGCTTATTATTTTCATACGAATTATCACATGTTTGTATCTAAATATGTAACAGCAACGACAATTTATCAATTGAAATTTTCGAATAACGGTACTTTATAGCTACTTTTTCCATGTCTGCTTTGCTTAAGTGATGAAAGCAGATGAATGTATGTAAATTTTTGTCATACCACTTTTTTTGTTTATTTTTTGTTATAAAGCACCTGAAATAATTTAGCTGTTCTTAAAGTATGTATAAATATGAATTCCGCAAAAAACTACGTCAACGGCACTTTTTTTCTAAAGTTCCATTTTTCAATGCAACATCTTTACTTTTGATTGCTGCTTCACAAGAAAGCGTGCGATGGTTTTTAATTATTAGCGTCAAAAAAAATAAAAATTTTTTCTAACATAAGTAAAATATGTTAATAAAATTACTACAATATATTTTAATATTTTCAAACTCATCTGTTAAAAAATAAAAAATAAAAAAAACATTAACAGTTCACACCACATGACTACATTTTTCCATCTGACTTCTTTCTAGACTTCAGCGGATATTAAATCGAATTTTTCATTCTAATGCTGCTCAGCTGCTCATTGAATCCAGGACACGCTGTGTAAGCTCTTGTTTCTTTTTGAAATTTTACTTTAACCTACTAATAGGAATACTGATAATAGTGAATCACGGAATTTTCAAGACTATCGCATCTCTATTTTTTCAGTCAACGAAGCTGCTATTTTGACACTGACTTGCATAACCTAATGAAGACTGAACGGCATACTTCAACAAAATGGCTATAAAACAATGTTCCCCCGTTCCCCGAGTACGCACTTTACTTCTATGCAACTGTATTGATTCTGCATGAAATTCTAGTTATTTATTATTCCGAAGTCAATTAGGTCATCTGTGTTGACTTAATGGTGGTTAACATTTTGTTAGGCCAACAAAGCAGACTTCTTTTGTTTGTTTTTCGAATAGTAAATCACAATATTGGCATGGTTTCAGTGGCTTTTATATGTGGAAAAAATAATAATAAACGAGTCCGTAATTCTGCGCCAACTACTTTGAATTTTGAGCATTAAATTTGTAATGTAGAAGAAAGGTGAGAACTTATACTTAGTTTTTATAATTATAAGACAATTGGCAGCACCTAACCAACGAAAGAAAGGCAAGGAGCAATAGGATGCAGGAGAAGAAGACGCTTCGTTAAATGTCCTGTTATAAAGAAGAAAAAAGATTACTGGGAATAGATTCCTATTTTTTGATGCGCGTTTGTTCGATTGTCAAGAAAGTTCTTGTCAAGTCAGTCGATGGTTTTTGGTGAGTGGCTTCACGTATGCCGGACAGGCTTCATATTATACATTTATTAAAAAAATAAAAAATGAAGTATTTTAAAAAAAGAGACTGGAAATATCACAAATTAAACAAACTGAATTCGCCTTGATAACTATTCGACCGCTCATTTTCGTTTTCCTTTGAGTTTTGCTTAACTATTGCCCAACCCTCTTCAATGGTGTTGACATCGGGCGTCTGTGAGAAGCAATCCAACATTTCAATCCCATTTTGCTGTTTCCACTCTACACACTATCGGCTTCGATGCCTGGTATTGCTGTCTTGTCTTGTAAAATTAAGGTTGGCTGGTTAGTCCAAATATCTACGCAGCTAATGGCAATGCTGATTTTTGAGACATTTTATTCATCAAAACTGCATTCATAGGCGGTTAACACAATTAAATGGCCAAATCATTTCACGGAGAATCAGCCCCAAGCATGAACCTTGACTGGATGCTTGACAGTTGATGAAGTCGATTACCAGCAGTACACCAAAAACGAAGTATGCCCAAAAGGAGGAGTCATCTGTGTATTAGGTTAGTCCAATTACGTTCTGAATTTGCAAATCTTTTTCCCATTTCCTCCGGAATTGCACGTAAACGTCCACGAATCATGTTTGTTTTACAGGTCTATATATTTTTATTAGAACCTTTCCTTCCAAACAATTCAACTGATAGGTTTCATTGGATTTCAGCACCCAGACTTTGCACCCGTATGTTAGTGTAGGTCTCATGATATTTTTGTACATTAGTAGTTTCAGGCTTCTGGAAAGTAATCTCGATTTCATCTAACTGGACGAAGGAAGCAACTGAGTAGTAAAGTCCTCTCTCGACGAACAAAACTAACACTCTGCAAGGTGTTCATTATGTCCGTCCTGACGTATAACGCAGAAGCGTGGACGATTACAACATCCGATGAGGCGGCCCTTGGCGTATGTAAGAGAAAGATTCTGCGGAAGACTTTTGGACCTTTACACGTTGGCGACAGCGATAGAACAAAGAGATGTATGAACTTTTCGACGACATGGACATAGTGCAGAGTATAAAGATCCAGCGGATACGCTGGCTGGGTCATGTCGTCCGAATGCATACAAATGCTTCGGCTCTGAAAGTATTCGATGCCGTACCAACTGGTGGCAGCAAAGAAAGAGGAAGGCCTCATCTGCGTTGAAAAGATCAAGAGGAGAAGGACTTGACTTCACTTGGTATGTCCCGGTTAGCACGAGAAAGAAACGACTGGCGCGCTTTGTTAAACTCAGCCAAAATCGCTTAAGCGGTTATGGCGCCATTCAAGAATAAGAAGAAGAATAGGTGAGGATAAGGAGCTTTCACACGTTTAAATTAAGAAATTAGATAAGCTGGGATTAGTTAGTGCCCGAAATCCCGGGCATAATTCACGAAATAATAGAAAAAGTTCTTTCTAAAACCTGTTGTTCCTCGGCAGGCAATGGCAGACCTAGGACGTGACTTTATTTCTGGCATGAAAAAAGTTCCTTATAAAGGGTGGTTAAGTTTTAAAGGCCGGTTTTGATTTTGAACAAAATACAAGTTTTTTAGGAAATTATTATCATTTCTCTTTATTATGATAATATTGGTATGACTCAATTACGTGTGGAGCAAGAGCAAAATATTGGCTAAATAGCCGCCTCGGCGGCACACCTCCATCCGATGGTCCAAACTTTCGATGACGCTGAGGCATAATTGAGGTTCTATGCCGTTAATATGCCGAATTATTTCATCCTTTAGCTGAGAACCTTAAAGAAAAAAGTCCAACGGTGTCGTTGACGTTTAGGTGTGGTTCACATTCAACATCGGCCCTTGGAATTTAGCCACCCTTTAAAAACTATCTGCTTTTCTGAGGCGGTGTAAAACTGTAGACCCCTCCGTTTGTGATTAAATTAAATTAAAGCTACACCCGTTCTAAAGCTCAGTTCGCCTCAGTCCCATGGGGTCCATTATAGCCGGATGCCACTGTACTTAGTTAAAATTATTTGACACAAAATTACAACCATTGGCATTCCCCTGCACAAGAAAGCGAAACTAAAATGTTTTTTAATTGAAAACTGTAAAATTTTTATGTACCGATGTGTGTATGTAGGTATCGCTGTTTATCAGTTGCTCATTAAAGTAAACAATAATAAAGGCAATTTTTTCATGTCTGCCATTTTTCATCGTTTGCATTTCGTAAGGTTCGTGTAATTGCTTTCCAGCTACTACAAAAGCGAGTAATACCTAAAAGTTGTTGTTTGTAAAAGTTACATCATTCGAAGTTTCTGCATTCGTATGCATGTTTGTAAAAATATTTATTGACAAAATGCAAAATATTACGTGGGGTATGATCGCATACAAAAGTTTTACGGGTATATGACGCAAAATAAAAAAAAAGCATGAGACGTCACATATCGAAAGTGAGTTAATTCGAGATATTTACATGACTAAAGCTTTTATTGTTTTATGTATTCTGAGGAGCGGAGTCCTACTAAAATACATAATTTGCCGAAAAGCTTTGGCAATTAAGTAAACTCGGTTTTTTTACAACCAAACCACTTAAGGCCCTCGCCTCATTTGAAATGAGGTTTTTTAGGTATTTCCTAAAAAGCGTGTAAAATGGAAAGAAAAAAAGACTTTTTGTTTTTGTTTTCAGTTGTGTATTTTTTGATCTATTTTTAAAAAATAAAAATTATTTTTTAGCCATACGAGTTTCGTTCAAATCGTTGGCAGTCTTGAAAAATTGGTCTTAAAAAGAAGGTATGTCACTGGCGACATGGATTCCGAGGGCCACAGATATCTGAAATCGAGAAACAAAAAGGTTCCTGCTCAGTATGAATGTCGTTATCGTGTGAGCTACGAACTTAAAAAACAAAAATGTTGATAAAATAGCGAACGCTCAAGATGGAAACCCATTTTTTGACCCTTTTTATTACTTTCAAGGTCCGAAAAAAATGCAACAATTTTTTGGGAATGATCATAATTTACACGATAAGCACATTAATTCTACATTATTTAAATTTCACCAAAATCGGTCTAGTAGAACCGGCTATATCTGTGTTCATTATCCATGTGAAGACCATTCATTTGAAAACTTTTTGAACGAACCTTGTATAGCAAAACAATTTTTTTTTATTTTTTAACAATTGATCAGAAACTAAAATACTGAAAACAAAAATAAAAAATCTCTTTTCGTTTCTGTTTTACAAGCTTTTAAGAAAACACCCAAAAAACACCATTTCAAATGAGGCGCAGGCCTTAATTATTTCCTCAGAGTCTTCTTCGGCGCCAGCATCGTAGCATCCTCTCCAATCACGACTTATCCTTGTAGTAGCACCTACTAACTCATTCTACTGTCAATCCGAGTCCATTGTCCACTCAGTTTCGTGCCAAATTTCGCTTGTTAACAATGAAGTGGGGAGCTAAAGAAAATCGCATTGAAGTGAATGCATTACAAAAGTGGGGTAAAAGTGCAATGAATGAATGAATGAGTTATGAATTGCTGAAAAAACTTAATATTTCGAGAATATTTGCACAATCGATCGTTTTTCCCAAATGTTGTTTCCTACGTATTGGTTTGGTGGGGAATGGTTTGTAAAGGCGTTACATCTCTTCATTTCTGCGAAAAAGGGGTTAAGACGGGACAAACGTGTAACAGGATAATGTCTTAGAAGGCGTATTGAAGAGGCATCTTCAATGGAGAGCGTTGGATCCTCCAGCAAGATTCCGCTCCAGTCCATAAGACAAAACCTCCCAGCAGTCGCTAAAAACTAATATTCCTGGGTTCCTAGCCGCCGAAGATTGGCCGTCGGTAAGTCAAGATTTGGAGCCATTGGACTACAGAATTGGAGAATATGGCCTCGCGGAAATGTAATTAGAGAAGATTGGCCTATGGAGGCAATCTCTCAAGGGACATGGTAGCATTTTTGGCACTTAAAACCGTATTTCTCTGAACTTCGAACAGATCTCTCTATCCGCTAACTAGAGTTTGAGGGTCGTACTACGGCAATCTTTCCAAATAGGCAGAATTGGATCGAGTAGAAAATCTGCACTGAAGCTCGCACTTCTGTCTGGATCACTGACTGTTTCAAGATGGAATCGGGAGTCGGAGCAGGGGTTTTCTCTAAATCAGCCAATTTATCTATTCTTTTAAAACTACCGAATCCTGCTAGTGTTTTTTAGGCAGAAGCCTTTGTGATTCTGTAGGCATGCGCGTTCTGGGAACGTGGGAGCGAGGGAGATATTAACATTTTCCCCATAGTCAAGCCGCGATCAAAGCTTTGACGGCGCCATGGTGCAGAACGAAATTAGTAAAACCCTGGAAGAAGGAGATCAAATCTCTTGGGCGTGCAGGTAACATTTCTCTGATGTGGGTTCCAGGACATAGGGCATAGAGGGAAATGAAATTGCTGATGAGCTTGCCAGGAAGGGAACCGAATTGGCCTCAGAGATCTCCTACCCGGTCATCGGCATCCCCCTGACAGTTGTTAAAGTTGTTGGACAAATTATTTCTCAGGAAAGCGCAGAAAAGATGGAGACCATTTCTTCATGTACTATTTCAAAGAAGAAGACTATTGACAACCTGGGGCAGTGCGCCAAACTGAATTCCATCAATTTTCTCTGTTACATCAACAGCTCTGCCTGGCTGTTGATATCTGCCTGTTGGAGGTCTCATAATGGTATCAAAACGACGCTTCAGTGCTACTTGAGAAGTGCCAGACTGAATCTTCAACCATTTCACCTACCTAGTGCCGTCAATATCCATGGAAGCCGTGCGTGCTGCCATAGCTAAATGGCTCAATCATTTGAAGGCTTGTGTAAAAGCAAATGATGATCGTTTCGAATGAAAATTGAAATTTTGTTTTTAATATTTGCATGATTAAAAAAACTAACTTCATTAAAAACAGTATAATAATTTGCAATCCTTACAGGTCATTGGAAGATAGGGGATCATGCAACCAGACTCAACCTTCCTTTCAATCCCATCTGCAGAAGCGTCAAGCGGAAGGGGTGAAAGAAGGTCTTTTCCACTACTTATCTGAATGTCCAGGGCTAGCTAGGGCAAGACTTCGCTCTTTCGGTAAGCCTTTCTTACAGCAAATTAATGAGATCTTAGACATCGAGATAAAGAATTTGCTGCTATATTTGGATCTCACAAAATGGATCTGACATAAAAAATAAAAAAAAAACCACAAGACATCATCACACGAGAACAGTGGTAGTAAAACGGTGCTGGTCGCTAATTAGGATTATTTAAGGGGGGAGCCTGCTTTAGAGGCTTCAAAATATCGATCTTTTTTTGCATAAATGTCTTCCCAAACTATCGAAGAATGTGTCCTCAAATTTTTAGAAGCAAATTCAAAATATTTTCGGAGTTACAGAAGAAATTGTGAGCAAGCGTCGAGCAGGTATACGAGCGGCCGGATCGCTCGAAGTGCGATTTCTCGGTTTTTTATTTTTACGATTTTTCCTAATTGGCGGGAAAGATACTGATTGTACTCAGAATTAAATTCTCTTCTAGTTGAACCTAAAAAAGAAAGAAAGTTAGGATTACCCCACTTTTTAAACAATCTAAAGTAAATTTGTGAATGAAGTAAATGATTTTTTTTTTTATTGGGAGGTTGAATTAGTTTTAAAGGTGACACACAGATGGCGCTATTTATCACTTTATCGCGTTGGCAATACTGAATATATATTCATGACAAAGCCTCATCCCTAGGCTTTGTTTATCAGTATCTGTCATTTCGCTGAAGTATAAACAACGCAGTGTTTTCGTGCTCCGAGTATGTCAACTTTCGTGCCGTCGAAATGCAATTTGCGGGAAGCTTTGCTTTTCTGCTTCAATTTGAAAAAAAATACAGCCCAAGCCCGTGAATTGCTGCAGGAGGCCTACCCGGACCATACTCCGTCGATTTCAACATGTGAGTACTGGTTTCGACGATTCAAAAGTGGTGATTTTCACACCGAAGACAAGGAGCGTCTTGGCCAGCCCAAAAAGTTCGAGGACGCGGAATTGGTAAACGAGGACTCATGCCAAACCCAAGAAGAGCTTGCTGAATCATTGGGCGTTGATAAATCAACCGTTTGCAAGCGTCTAAAAGCGATGGGAATGATCCAAAAGAAAGGGCATTGGGTCCCGTACGAATTAAAGCTGCGCGACGTCGAACGGCGATTTTTTACGTGCGAATTGCTGATCGAGCGACAAAATCGGAAGGGTTTTTTGCATCGGGTGGTGACTGGCGACGAAAAATGGATCCACTACGATAACCCAAAACGCAAAAAATCATGGGGTTTGCCCGGCCATGCATCAACGTCGACGGCCAAGCAGAATATTCACGTCGGCGTGGGATCAGGTCGGCGTTGTATATTTTGAGCTGCTCCAACCGGGCGAAACAATCACGGGGGATCGTTACCGACTGCAATTGATGCGTTTAAGCCGGGCATTGAAAGAAAAACGGCCGGAAACGGTAAAAAGGCACGACAAGGTTATTTTGCAACATGAAAACGCTCGGCCGCATGTTGCTCAACCTGTCAAAAAATACCTTGGAACGCTTGGCTGGGAAGTGTTACCCCACCCGCCGTATAGTCCAGACATAGCTCCCTCCGATTATCATTTGTTCCGGCATATGAGTCTCGATTTGGCGGACCAGCGGTTCTCCTCGTACGAGGCTACCAAAATATGGGTTGAGTCATGGATAGCCAAGCAGCGGCCAGAATTTTGGAGAAACGGCATCCGGAAATTGCCCGAAAGGTGGGCGAAAGGTGTAGCTAGCGATGGCCAATACTTCGAATAAAATATTTTGTACCGTTTTTTCACAATAAAGCCCCAAATCTTCGAAAAAAACCTTTAAAACTAATTCAACCTCCCACAATTAGCGAAAAATTGTTGAATTTTCACTTTTTGTTTAATTTTCTTGGTTTTACTAGAAGCTATACTATACTAAAATATATTTTTTTTTAGTTTTTGGTTTCTGATGAAAATTGCGACCTGCATCTTTTCCGCCGCACGACACATGCACACTCTAGGCGCCTCGGCAAAATGCTTGTGCCAGGCATAATATGGCATATATTTTAATGAAAAAATCTGAGAAGACTGCTGAAACATATAACAATAAAACCTGAAAGTTTCGTTTCAATCGAATATTTCTTTCCTTCCCAAAAAAATCCACGAAAAAGTCGATTTTTGAAGCTTCTAAAGCAGGCTCATCCCTTAAGTGGAAATATTCAACCACTTCAACAACTACAACATAATAGTTTCATATCTATAAGGGACTTAACATGTAATAGAACTTAAGGCAGGACTATGTAAGTAGATATTGCAATAAACTTAGTGAATAGCCATCGTTGATAACCCTTATCGATAAGTTTCTAGAGTAGTAACTTGTGAGTCTATTGAAAATCGCACTAAAATTGCAATGCCAAGACGCTTTTCACCCATGCGTTAGTCTATAAAATTTGAAGTGACCGTTGTGATGAAGTGAGTTGAGCTCAATTGAATTGATTAGACAACATCTGGTTAAACGATTTCTGAAAGGTTTTGTCGTGCACCTTGCGGGCTTCTTCTAACTCTCGTAAGCCTTAGTATATCGATATGTTTAAAATTTTCCCCTAGTTCCTAGGCGGAACAAAAGACCTCAATAAACAGTTTAAAGTTAGATTTATTCAAAGCTAAGACCTCCTTAATGCGCTTCTGCTTCCACTAGTCGCCTCTGCGTGTTAAATGGCCTACCTACCCTAAGCCTTAGTATTGGGTTGTTCGGAAAGTAATTTCGTTTTTTTGTGGGGAAAATGAAAGACGATCTTCGTAAAATGAATAAATATTTAATTAAATCATATATTGGTCATTCTAATCCAACAATTTTGCCATCTTTCTGGTAGTAGCATGACTCCACGCTCATACAATTTTTTGACTTTGCTGGGAAAAAACTGATTCAGGAGATTTTTGACGTGTTCATTTGAGGTAAAGGTTTTACCGTCCAAAAAATTTTGCAGTAACCGGAACAAATAATAATCCGAAGGGGCCAGGTCTGGAGAATATGGTGGGTGTGTCAGTACATCCCATCCAAGCTGTAAAAGCTTGTTGTGTTATCTGGTAAAATCTCAAAAAAAGTGAATCCTTTAAAGTTCCACCAAACAGGCAACATCAGCTTTTTTTGATGGATATCGGCTTTTGAAATGCTTTGAGCCGGTTCATCTTTTCTGCCCCATGATATCTTGCGTTTGACATCCGTATAGGTATACAATCCATTTTTCTTCTCCAGTAATGATGCGCTTAAAAAATAGATCACTTTGATGACGCTTGAGGAGTGAAGCACAAACGTCAACGCGACGACACAAATTTCTCTCCATGAGGAGCCCATATATCAAGATACGAGGTTAAACCCAGGCCTTTCAGGTGGTCATAAACAGGTGAATTCGCTAAATTTAACCTCTCACCGATCTCACGTATTGTTATTCGCCGGTTTGCATCAAATAATACGTTTATCGCGTCTTTAATAGCTTCAACCGGCCTTCCAGAACGTCGTGCATCTTCAACAACAAAATTGACGGATCGAAATTTTGCAATTCAGTTCTGGCACGCATGGCATATTTTCAGCACATCTTCTGCATAAACATCGGTTAATTTCTTTCTGGCTTGAACAGCATTTTTACCTTTTCCATAGTAAAGACGTAAAATATGACAAAATTGTTGCTTATTGCTCTTCATATTTCAAAGGCCACCAAAAACTACTGCGTAAAATCAATTGAACTTATTCACACACAAGTCTTGCTATAACAGCTGCCAAAACATATAATGACAATCCGACTTAAGTGTAAAGTTAGCTGTGAAAAAATGCAATTAAATCCTCTGTCGGGAAAAAACGAAATTACTTTCCGAACAACCCAATACTTTTCTTATACGTTTGCAGTTTAAACCCCTATCGGAAATGTTTTTAAGTACAATTAGTGTCCCTTTTAACAACCTCATTCAGACATAATTGTTCAGAACCATCCAACATAACAACTTTAGGCGATATAATCTCGCATATCAGTCGTCGCATTAGAAGCACTCAACTACAACGAACATCTGTTAACTAAGTACCCTCAACATTTACCTACTTTAGTATATCTGTTTTAGAGAGCTTTGTTTTTAATGTCGATAGCGAGACAAATTATTTAATTCCATTTTCTCGAGAGCAACAAAAAGTAGCAAAAATGAGAAATCCACAATTTTTATATTACACAGTTATACAAAAAATGTGTCTATTATGGTAATACGAAACCAATTTTGTTTTGGATCAGCTCTTATTTAGAAACTAAAGGAAATAACGAGTTTCTTAATAGCCTTACTTTCTCCGTATGCACAAAGCAAATCCCTTTCCAGGGGCTTTCAAATTTTCCCCTTTTTTCTGTTTTGCTTTAGAAATTCATTTACAATCCAAAGAATACCTTTTCAATGTTTTAAGCTTAATAGAAAGTCTAGGGACTTTCCCCATAAAATCAGTTAAGTGATGAGCGTCGAACGAAAGATGAATAGGAACGAAAACTTTAATAGCGTTTTTTTAGAAATACGTTTTTTTTCGTTGTCGAATATAATTCGAAAAACATTTTCGAAATATAATTAAGATATCAATTAAAAATGTATTCTTTAATATATTGGCCTTTGCATGCACCACAAATTTTATATTAATTATCATTAAAAATACTATTTTGATCAATTTGTTTAGAAAACAGTGTAATTTTTTCTTTGTCACTTCAAATTTTCATTTTTTTTTTTTTTGTTAAGAGCAAAGTGGAATAACTTATTTACATAAATGAAAAATTTTGGTCTCGTTGATTTCAGTTCATTACAAAAGGCTATACATTCCACGGCGCAAACGAGCCACGTTTGAGCAACAGTAGCCCCGCCATCCTTTTTTTTTATTCGGTTGGTCAATCACGCATAAGTCTCCATCAGTAATTTGTCCCCATACATCCCGCGACAAAATTGTAGGCCATCAATATTTCAGGCGACCGCCGCAGCCGTTTTGGTTAGTACGTGCTTACCTTGCAGGAGTGCGTAGGTTCGAATCTCCGTGCGTGAAACAGCAAATCATAGGAAAAGTTTTTTCTAATAACAGTCGCCCTCGGCAGGCGATGTCAAACCTCGGAGTCGACTTAGAACTGTAAGGTCCCTCCATTTGTGGAACGACAGCAAGACGCACGCCACAAATAGGAGAATGAGCTCGGTCAAACACCCAAAGGGGTGTATATCTATTATTTCTATTGAAATCTATCCGGGTGTAGTACAATGGTCTCCTGACTGAGTGCTTGGACTTGTCCAACCCCCCACACACATCTAATCTGATCTAATCTAAGGCTGCGCTGTTCAGCGGTGCAGTGCTTGCCTCGTCCCATAGTTGAAAAATTATTAATCAGGTGATATGGAAATATATTTTGACACAAATTTTTATGCGCCAATTATTAAATTAATATTTTGATCAATTTTGACTGTTTTTTTTTTAATGCAACTATTTTTATAAGGAGGCTGGCCTCTGGAGGAAATCTCTCAAGGGACATGGTAGCATTTTTAGGCAGTTAATACCGTATTTCTCTGAACTTCGTACATATCTCTCTACCCACAAACTGGAGGTTGAGGGTCATACAAGGGTAATCTTTATAAGCCGGCAGGATAGAAACGAGGAGAAAATCTGTACCGATACTGGCGCCGCTGTCTTCACTGAAGGCTCCAAGATGCAATCGGGAGTCGGAGCATTGGTTTTCTCTTAATCAGCCAAAAATTCTATTTCCTTAAAACTGCCGAATACTGCTAGTATTTTTCAGGCATCTTTGCGAGGCTCAAGGCATGCAAAATGCTTATGGAACGCGGAAGCGAAGGGAGTTAGTATCTCCCACCATTTTTTTCGAAAGTCAAGCTGCGAAGAGCCTTTAGATGATGCAAGTGGTCAGATCCAAACTGGTCAACTGCTGTATGGAGGAGCTGAAATTGCTTTGGCAGATAACATTTTTTGACAGGGCATAGGAACATATAGAGAAATGAAATTGTTGATGAACTTGCCAGGAAGAGGTCGGCTGAATTGGTCTCCCCCAGATCATTGACATCCTCCTGACTGTTGTTAAAGTGGAACTGCGAAACTTATTTCTCAGGAAAGCGCAGAATAGATGCAGCTCCAATTCTTCATGTGTTATTTTAAAAACAGGCCTTTGGCCCCAATATAATATATGGAGGACTCAGAAAATCCTTTGGACTCCTAAATTTCCAAACTCGTAGCTGTGCGGGTTTACCATTTAATAGACATTGCAGAAGTTGTGTGGACCTTTTAGAGAAGGATACTATTGACCACTTTCTCTGTAAATATCCGGGTTTGGCAGCTTGGAGCTCCATTCTTCGAGAGCCGCCAGGCAGCGCTCTAACATAAATTCCATTAACCTTCTCTGTTACATCAACAGCTCTGTATGGCTGCAGATATCTGCCTTTTGGAAGTCACAAAATGGTATTAAAACGGCGCTTTAACCCCTTACCGTTCCATTTAGCTCGACGAAACTCGAGTCCAAGTGTTACGCGTGAACGCGTAGGAAACAGATCAGAATAATGCAAACTACTTTGTAACAGCAATTATGAGACTCGTGACTAACTCTGGTTGTACGCCAGAAAGACGATAGAAAGTATCATTCAATCACGACCCAGGCACGTGATGCTTACGTTTGGCCCGACGATCTATGCACGGGTCTGGCTCGTCATATTCATATTTGGCCCGACGATATATTCACGAGCCTGGCTCGTCATATTCATGTTTGGACCAAAATTTCCATCACGAGTCAGACTCGTTAAAGCACGACAAGGGGTTAATGCTATTTGGGGAGTGCCAAACTGGTACTTCACCATTTCACCTACCCACCCACAATTTTTGTACAAAAGCCAATAAAATGTTTAAAAAAAAAATTATTTGTACGGTTTGCTTTAACTTCCTTACGCTGTGTATCCCCAATGCCTTTCTATGGTACATAAATGAACCTAAACCCTATAAGCAAAAAGTATTGCGAATTTCTATTAATATTAATCTATCTGAATAGTCAGCTAAGTCTGTGAGGATATAATAATCCATTGACTTATAAATAAATAAATAAATAATAAAAATTACATTAAACTTAATTCCAAAAATTAGGTTACTTGCGATTTATACTTAAGGGGCTAGGGGTAATCAGAAATTGCAAAAATTGTATTTTTTCCATCTTCTTAAAGTAGAATATCATAAAAATATTTCGTGAAAATTTAAAGTGATTCCGACAAATACTTTTCGAGTTATTCAACAAATAACAAAGGCCGCTCGGGCGCTCCGGAGCGTTAGAGAGCAAGTAACTGGATGTTGCACATATGAAAGTGGCAGATAAGAACGCTATCAGAGCTATGACGGCTGAAGAACTTTTATATGGTCCAGGAATAGATGATACAGTGTAAGTAATTAAATAATTCGTATAACTCTACATCAATCGATAGCAAAACTTTAAATGCGTTTTTCTCAAAACTACCTTTTTTGAACTGCTGATCACTGTAACTTAAAAACCGCTTAGTAGATATCAATAAAATGTATGCTGCTTTTGAAAAACATAAAAAACTCGTACCTGATCGAAGGATTTTTTTTTTTTTCAAAAATCTCGATTTTTTTTAACAATTAATTGTCGGTTTTTTTCGAAAATCTGAAAAATATTTCCTGAGGCCGCCATTTTGTTAATTTAAAAAAAAAAGTTTCGATCAGGCAAAAGATTATCTATTAATAAAACTAATTTCTTTTGCCCGATTGCTTTTAGATGAATCTCCAAGGACTTGTGATGATCACCGCAAGGGACTTCTGGAGAAACGGGCTCCACACAAACAGCGATAACTTTTACAATAATTAATTTTTTTTTTGTTTTTGAAATTTTGCTTAAGTCAAGTCAAGACATGATGAATTAATGCTATGTTTTTATTTTTGTAAAATAAAGCAACTGACTAGCAAAAAAAAATTATTGAAAATCATCATTTTTTCATGCCTCTGACTACCCCTGACCCCTTTAGCTTTTCAATCATACAAAAACATGAAATTAGTGGTGCGTAAATTTAAAATTAAACCTTTTTGAAAAACTCAGAGAGTTCCGCTTTGGCGATTGCATGCCAATAGATCCTTTGGCATTACTTTGACATTTTTTTTTTCAATACACACTTGATATAAAATACTAATGCCTGCCACTTATGGTTTGCTGGAGAAGGTAATTGCATACTTTGCTACTGCCGAAACTGGTTACTACGTTGCCAACCGCAAAACTTAGCACATTTTTTCTACAAATTTTAATATTTGAAATTTTGTATGATTTTCACTTTTCACATTTCCCAGCATACTCGTGCAGTACTATGCATAAATGTATATATGTACCTACATAGACAACCATAAACATACATATGGACATATATAACCACACTTTATCGATGCAGGCAGCAGGCCACAAAGTTCTTGAGTCGCGACACTTGTCTTGTAGCAGGATATTAATACTCTTCAAAGTTTCTCATTTCATTTGAGGCACATTTTTTTAACCGACATGAGCAAAATTTAAGGACTCACGCTTCAAACGTTCTTAAAAGAAACCGTCAGTTATATGCGCGTTGTCTTGACTTACGTAAATTTGCTGCAAAGCGTCCGCGTACTTCGAGCCGTTTTCGAACAATGGCAAGACGTCGATGAACCGCCACAGCCCAAGTGCCCGAGTGCATATCGAATTGCCAGCCAATATCGGTAGAAAAATTCAATTCGAACAATTGAACGATGAAGAATGAAACAAATGGCAGAGGACAAATAGTGTGAGTTCTTATTAGCCGGTCACACGCGACGCTATCGGCGTTCAGCTGACCGATCAATTGTCGCATTTCAAGTCACTTCACCATTAACTTCCATTATGCGCGCATATCAATATTTGTACACTTGTGCGCACAATAATAGCAACATGACATAGCGATAGGTTTTCACTAATTTATATAAATATTTTTTATTTGCTTATAAATGTGTAGATTATGCCCGAGAATGGCAGAAACAAGAGAGTGCATGGCGCCATACTAGTCTAGTTGTGTAGTGTTGGCAACCCTTTGCTCTTCGCAATAAATTTAGCGCCTTTTTATACCCAAAATATGAAAGTTTTTTAGTTTGATGTTAGCTTCTTTTTTTAATTTGAAGCTACCAAAATTGTGGGCTCAAAAAACCAATTTGTACAATTAAAATAAAAAAGGCTAAGAAAGACCAGTCTAAGAAGATTTTACCGCAATTAAAAATGTGTTGATTCTTTTACAATTGGATTTTTTGAAAGCGGAAATCCCTTTTTTTGCTACTTTTAAGGTTATGCAAGAATATTGGATCTACTTCTCGCAACTCTTCTTCCAACTCAACTTCCAAAAAGTCTTTCTATTTACTTGATACGAATTAAATCCATAGAGGTGTAATTATACAAAAATAAACAGAAAAGTAGTATATAATACTGAAAAAAACATAATCACGTTTTTGAAAAAGAAGACCCTATGTTGTTCCATAACCTCAAATATAGTATACAAGTGTTTTTCGGCCCTCTTTTAAAGTGATTTTCTTAACATAAGTCTTAAGTACGGCTCCGCCGTAGCCGAATGGGTTAGTGAGTGACTACCATTCGGAATTCACAGAGAAAACGTAGGTTCGAATCTCGGTGAAACACCAAAATGAAGAAAAAGTTTTTTTCTGATAGCGGTCGCCCCTCGGCAGGCAATGGCAAACCCCCGAGTGTATTTGTGCCATGAAAAATTTCTTCATCTTCTCCCCATACAATCATTTCAAAATATCACCATTTTTGGCCTTTACATAAGAAAAGAAACTAAATAGTTCGACCCAAATTGGGGGACATCAGAATTCGTTTTAGAGGTATGGTTCCTTCGGCAGAGTTTCTTATTTTGATCCCTAGAATATGATTTCCACAGAGCAATGGGAGATTTTTTTGCCTCCCCACAAATCGGCCCGGTCTAATATATATATAAGTCTTAAATACAAGGATGGATTTTGAAAACCCTGCTTTCCCACACAGTCTATTTTACACAACCATAACAAATTTATTTTAAAAAACCCACACAGTAAAGGGAATTTGTCACGCATACAAAGTTCTTTAAGTAATTCAAAAAAATTAGGTTTTTTTTCTTTCAATGGACATTTTGATTGATTGAGTGATTTTTTTATTTCAAAAACTAGACAACAATGCAGTTGTGAGCTAGAGATTTGATCAGAGAATATTAATGAACATTCTCCATTGGACATTCTCCATTAACATTCTCTGATTTGATTGCTCGAAGAGGAGAAAAAAATGTAAATAAAGCGAACAAATGTCAGACAAAAATAAAGCAGGCCAAAGACGGATACAAATCGAGACAATCAGTTGAAACTCATTTCGCCACACTCTTAACACACGTACAAATAACACATGAAAACTCACCAGCACCAAAAAATCGCAATCGACGAAAATGTGCCCAGATGATAAAAAACGTAAAGCTAAATAGAACTGAGTGAAACTGAAACTGAGTGTTTTTTGAAAATTACCGTCGCGGGGATCTATTCGACCGATTTGCATAAACTTTTTCTTAATTATTCCGAGTTACAACCTCGTGAATCTGAACCGTTCACTTTTTATAAATATTTGCATAGTTCGCTGGAATTAATTTTTGCTTTTAATTTTTCAGTCCCTCAAAAATCGTTTTTTTGGTGCAAAGCGCTTTTCATATCGAGAAAAACTTTTTTTGGGTAAATAAACCGTTCAGATTCACTAAAAAACATTTTTCTACAATAATCATTTAATTTTTTTAATTTCAGTTGAGCTGCGTTTTCAGTCGAGCTCCAATTTTGGAAAAAAATGCCAGTTCAAAGTGGCTAAAAGTCTGCATTGATTTCTGATAATTTTCTTTCCTGTTTATGATATTATGGATTTCCTTTTATTAATTTTTTTTTTTTTTAAGAGGAAGACAACTTGCCGACAAGACCGCCAGCGAAAAATAAATGAGTCACAACAAGAGCCACATAACTTAAAGTTTCAAGCTTTGTACAAAATTTTAACTAATTCCGAAACTTTTCATTTAAATTTCATTATTTTCAATTATATATTTTGGAAAAATTTCTAGTGTGCAGCCCTTTGATGTTTAGTTAGCAAAGTGTAAGCTTGAATGGGCTAAAATTTTGTTTACTCTCCGCTTTGTGTATTTCCTGCATATAAAAGAAGTTTCGAAGAAAATGCAAGAAAGCAAAAAAAAACAAAAAAACAAAAAAAGCAAAAATTAACTGAAATTTTGCGCCACTTTGAACTCACTCTTTATTATGCCAAAATCAAAAGGATTACAAAACTACGTACCCAGAATTTTGCTGATAATTCTGAAGAAAAAGTTCGTAATTATAATGTAAATTTATGAAATTTCTTTAATTTTGTTCGAACTTTGGAACTTTGAATTGCATTGTATAAGCTGCGATGAAGAAAATAATGAGGTGGTACCGTTATTTTTCTGTAGTGGTGCCGTTACTTTGCTCTCAGCGAATTTCAGCTGATTTTTGAGACGTCACACTAGCCCAGTTGGTGACCAATGTGACCAGATTATCATTTTCGTAACTTGATTTAACATTTGTTTGTTTTCTAACTGACTAGTCCAGTTGGTGATCAATGTGACCAGATTACCATTTTCGTAATTTGATTTAACATTTTTTTGTTCTCTAACCGCGGAATTTTAGTTCCTTCTTCCTGACATTTTATAATATAAAATAAAATAAAAGTTTGCATAAAATTAAACATACATTTTTTAAAAATTAGTTCAATAATTCACTCAGTTCATATCTATAATTATAAGGTTTTGTTGAAGAACGAATTGTATTTTTATAAAAAAATAATAAAAAAAATTTATAAAAAAAAAAAATTAATAAATAATAATAAAAAAATTATATGAAAATAAATAAATAGCCAAAAATTTCTAGCATGTCGCGCTGCTATTATTGTGAACACAGCTGTGTGTCTACAAATGCACAAGAGAGTATACATACACACACACACTTATGCGCGAGGCTATGCATCGAGAAGACGAGCCATTCGCTTTGTTGGTGTATTTGATTGTTCATCTAATACATAAATTGCAACTTGGTAATTTGTGCAATTTTATGGCTAACAGCTTGAACAATCTTTTACTCACTTAATGCGGGCAATAAGCAACACGACGGCTCACTACACTGCGCTGCGCTGCATTCTCAATTGCTGGAAAATTGCGTCAGTCTCATGCTCCCTTTTTGTTGAGCAACACACTTAGTGAATATGTCGAAATGTGTAATATGAAAAATAGCAAATTAATGATTTTGCCAAGCAGTCCGTGCAGTTCGTGTACGGAACATATGCAACTTCCACTGATTTCCACACACAAATTTTACAAACAGTTATTGCTTACATTAGCAGCAAATAGCAAACGGCAAATAGCAAACAGCAAACACGGCAGTATAATTTGTCACGGACATTGCAAAACAGGAACGCCAAACACCACTGACACAACAAGTTCCCGCGTATCGTCTCCACATACGCTTCGCCGCTCTATTCGCCTGTTTGCTGTCGTTTATTCGCTCGCCAAGTGAACTTGACATTGGCAGCAACAAATGTACGTACGTACGAAGTCTCCCTCTGGCTGGTGTTTACCGAAAAACGATGGGCTTATTTGCAGCTTATTGTAGTAAAAAATAACTATGGAGGATATTTTTTTTTTGTTTTTCAAATTCTCTGCTGCATATCCAAATAGATGTAAATAGTGAGAATACAATCCCAAGAATCACTTTCTGCACATTTACCTACTTAGGCAAGTAACGTCTTTTTCAATAGTGACGGACAAATTTTTATATCTATTTAATTACAGTCTCCTATTTTTCTTATGGATCTCGTGATCGCAAATCCTCATTGAAGATTTAAATGTAAAAAATTTTAAATTTGTTGAAATTTATATTACTACCGAATTTCTGAGTTGTGACCATCGTTTCACCACGCAGACTGCGCCTACTGTAGTCTATAAATGCGATTTCGCATATTCACTATTGAATTTTTCTGCACTAGTGAGATAACGCATCGGAAATCCATTTATAAGAGCCAATAGAATATCTATGTATTCTCAAGTAGGTCCTTAGAGCAATTAGAACTGAACGGCGAATTTGACTCGAAACTTACTTGAGCATATTGCGGACAATGGTGGAAATGATTTTTCTGATGTTTCAAGCCGTTAATTACATTATAAAATGGTACAATAAGCTTTGCGATTCGATAAGAGAGGGTGTTGCTACTAGCCATTTTTGTTTTTTTTTTTTTTGCTAAGGGTGCCATTTCATGTAAAGGTATGTGAAGTTTCATTTCGATCTGTCAATTCATTCTTTGTTTCCAAGCCATTTATGGTAGTATCGAGGACATTCAACAGCATTTTCTACAATGGAAAAAACTAAGTCTCGTACAGTGATTTAATTTTTATTTTTGGGAGGTTTAAAAGCAAAGAAAATTTATGCGGACTTTAAACGTGGTCGTGCAAACCTTGAGGACGATCCAGTTAAACGACGTCCAAAAATCCAAAAACTGCACCAACATCAAAAATCATACAAAAAATAGAGGGCATCGTATTGGAAAATCGTCGAGTGACCTGAAAGAGATTTTGTGGAAGCCCTAAGCATCTTATTGGGTAGTTTCCAAAGGATAAAGTGAATTTTGTGCATCGATTCATCATTCTGGAGCAGACTTGGGTACATAACCAGGTTCATAAATCAAGAGGCTAAAGAGTGGTGTCAACCTGGTTCTTCTGCTCCGAAACAAGATTATGTCCAGAAATCGGCCAAGATGGGGTTAGCATCAATTTTTTGAGATGCGAAAGGAATTTCGTGTGTGGATTACTTGCAAAATGGTGAAATAATAAATTCAGAATATAACTGTAACCTTGGAAGGAAAAAATACGTAGAAAAATACCCAATTTGCAAAAAAAAAGTTCTGTTTTATCAAGACAATGCACCGAATTTTAAGATTATTTATGTGTATGCAGTTTTTTAGTCTATTCGTTTTAGTGTAACAAAGTGCAATTTTCAAGTGACAATTTTTGTTTTTTTTTTTTATGACCATGCTAGGCTTCTGCTTCCATATAAAAAATCGAGCAACTACTGTGCCGAAAAGAAAAAAAAATGATCCCAAAGAACGTACTTTTCTCCTAGTAGCTTTGTACATCAACAAATCGCATGAGAGAATTGAACACCCCGCGCGTAATTCTAGAGAAGCCAATTCATACGCAAATAGTGACAGTGGGATGTGGATTACACAGTAATGACATCATTCGCCCATTATTTTTAATGCAGCAAGAAAGCTGCCTAGGTACCGGTCAAAGATGTAATTGTAAGGGCTTTCATAATTATTATATAAATATTATCAGTCCAGTTGAAGATAAAAATTGATGGTCCAGGAGCGGGGATTTTCCCAAGTTATGTTATTTTGCCAAGTACTCTGAAACAGCAGATATCGATTTAGCCCCAGAAGGCATGTTTTATATTGTTACGTTTTTACCCAACTAAATTGTCTCACAAAAATACCTCTGAGTTCGATCACTTGATTGCTAAATAAAATGTATAAAGTAGTGGCAACACAACTCGCGAGCAATCTGCGGGTCTTTAGGTCCATACGCAAAATTTATTTATTTTATCAAAAAAAAAAAAGAAAAAAAACACAGAAAACACATTTAAATCCGATTAAACCAATTCTATCTCGCACTCCACTTGTACTCACTAACTGTGAAGAATTCTTAATTTTTTTTTTTTTTGATAATCTGAAAATATAGTATCTTAAGAATATACTATGAAATTTTCATGCCGAAATTCTCAATATTATAGCTTCCACAGCCCACTAACTAGGTACCTGTACCTCAAACTTTAAACTCAATTATCTCGAAACATTTTTTTTTAAACTGCTCGTTTTGTAACTCAAAAAGTTATCGACCGATTTGTTTGAAGTTTGGTGAGGCCTTTCTGTACATTACTATCGGAAGGATAAACCTGAAATTTTAGGTATTTCGCATTGATAAATTACTTTTTGGAGGTTAAAAATGTCAATTAAACAGCCCTAAATTCTGACTTTTTTCAAAGGCTTATTTTACAATTAATTTTATACTTTTTTTAGTTTTATAGGTTCATCTTTTCCATTAATATGTTATAAAGGAAACTAATTAAATTTAATTAAACTTTACCTTATTTTTAATGTTAATTTAATTTTCTTTAATTTGTTTTATCTAATTTAACTGAATGAGATTTAATTTAAATTTATTTTATCTTACTTTATTTTATGTTTATTCAATTTGCTTTTGTTTCACTGAATTATATTTAATTTAATTTAATTTTATTTTATTTTTTTATGTGAATTTAATTTACTTTAATTTGACTGGGTTAGATTTAATTTAACTGAATTAGATTTAATTTTATTTTATTGATTTTTATTTTATTCCAAATTAACTTCCCCATTAGCGCTCTTTAGCTTCCTAATTTGTTTTCTATTGTTCGATTGAAAAAGACGCTCTAAAAAAAATCTATTTCAAAAACGTTGCATAGTCGTTACCTAATTTCATTTCTGTCAAACAAAAACTCCAAATCACCCCCTGTGCAGCGAGTCGTGCCGTTTTCGCGCAAACACGATTGCGCTGTAATTTTATTTTTAAACACAACACAAAACCACCTTCACCTCCAATTTCACCCTACCACAACTGCATCCCCGCCGGTGGCAGGCGTCAGGTAGACTTTTGCTTTCTTGTCGTTTGGTTTTTAGGTGTTTTTTTTATTTGGTTTCCTTTGTTTTCTTAAGTTTGCTGCCACTGTAGCTTGGTCTAAACTACATCCATACATTTTGTATGATTGCTTTTTCTGTTGTTGGCTGAAGGGGGTGTTATTTTTCCGTTTTTGTTAGGTATTAATTAGTTAAACTGTGCAACCAAATTGCGTTCGTGCTTTTGCACTTTCTGGCTCTTGGTTTCTTATATCTGAACTAAGGTTAAAATAGCAATTTTTCTGGTACGAGAAATTAGCCTTTTTTATTCGCGGATCTCTTGATTCGTAAAAGACTTATTTTTGAATCACGAAAGAGATTTTTTGTTGATTAAAGGGTTCCATTAAAACCGACTGTTAGATAAATTTGAAAAACGAAAGAAATTTCCAATGATATTTTGCTGTATTGGCAGCTCAACCTGATGATCTTGGTGGCTATTAATATCGCCGCGGCGTCAGATAACGACATTTTCGAATCGTCTTCCATTAAGGGGTTATATACCTTGTGTTGGACGAAAAAATCGAAAAATTTTGTATGACATATTCTAAAGGTACATCATCTTAAAAATATAAATTCAAAACATCATAAAGATCGAAGCACTAGAACGAAAGTTACAGACCGTGGAAGCGCGCGACCCTTCTTGGAAATGAAGTGCACGCAAAACTTTAGACGCGATTATCCCGAAGTCTTGTTTTTTGAAAATTACCGTCGCGGGGATCATTATTTATCAAAAACTATTCGACCGAATTGCATAAACTTTTTTTTTTAATTATTCCGAGTTACAACCTCGTGAATCTGAGTGGTTCACTTTTTATAAATATTTGCATAGTTTGCTGGAATTAATTTTTTTATTAATCTTTCAATCTCTCAAAAATCGTTTTTTTGGTGTAAAGCGGTTTTCATATTGAGAAAAATTTTTTTTGGGTAAATAAACCGTTCAGATTCACTAAAAAATATTTTTCTAATAGGACTATGAATAAGTTCGTGCGGTTTTTTTTCGAAATTTGAAACTTTATTGACGTAAAATGGTTACAAATTTAATATTCAAAATATTGTCCATCGCTTACTACTACTTTTTCCCATCTTTCTGGCAATTCACGGATTCCCTTTGTGAAAAATTCGGTCGGTTTTGCCGCAATCCACGAATCGATCCATTTTTTGACTTCATCGTAATTACGGAAGTGCTGGTCAGCCAGGCCATGTTGCATCGATCGGAAGAGATAGTAATCGGATGGCGCAAGGTCTGGACTATACGGCGGGTGGGGTAGGACATCCCATTTGAGCGTTTCTAAGTATGTTTTGACCACTTGTGCAACATGTGGCCGAGCATTGTCATGTTGCAAAATAACTTTGTCGTGTCTATCGGCGTATTGCGGCCGTTTTTCTCGCAGTGCTCGGCTCAAACGCATCAATTGTCGTCGGTAGACATCCCCCGTAATCGTTTCATTCGGTTTCAGTAGCTCATAATACACAACACCCAGCTGGTCCCACCAGATACACAACATAACCTTCAGGCCATGAATATTCTGCGCCGACGTCGATGTTGAAGCATGGCCAGGGTATCCATACGTTGCCCGACGTTTTGGATTGTCGTAATGGACCCACTTTTCATCGCCAGTCACAATTCGATGCAAAAAACCCTTTCTTTTGTGCCGTTGAAGCAGTTGTTCGCATGCCATAAAACGGCGTTCAACGTCTCTTGGCTTCAATTCATACGGCACCCAATGGCCTACCTTTCGGGTCATTCCCATGGCTTTTAAACGTTTGGAAATGGTTGATTGATCAACTCCCAAAGTTTTTGCAACCTCTTCTTGCGTTTGAGCCGGATCTTGATCGAGCAATTCCTCCAATTCGGTATCCATGAACTTTGGCGGCGCACCCTCGCGTTCTTCGTCTTCCAAGCCAAAATCACCACTTTTAAAGCGTGCAAACCACTTCTGGCACGTTCGCTCAGATAGAGCATGCTCACCATAAACTTCCACCAAGATACGATGACTTTCGGCTGCTTTTTTCTTCATATTAAAATAATGAAGAAGAATTCCCCGCAAAAACACATTATTTGGCACGAAATTCGACATTTTCAAGTGTGGTAAAAATATTGTTGTTTACGCTTCAAATAAAAAACTTATACTGACGTTTGTGCCTTACGACAGTAGCTCTCCAATGAATGTTTGGAAATGTGGATCGATGGAATAATAATCAAGTTACGCCATCTGTTGTAAAACCGTAACGAACTTATTCATAGTCCTATTATATTACAATAATCATTTAATTTTTTTGATTAAAGTTGAGCTGCTCATGCGCTACCGTGATCACCGCAAGCCCCTTCTAAAAAACGGCGTTTCGAGGGAGGGGCGATATCAGCTATAAACAATAACATTTTTTAAAATAAAAACACCAAACTGTATTCTTCGAGAGTTACCTTCAGTATGATATATGCCTCATTTGAATAAAAGTTCTAAAACATATTTAAAAAAAAATTATGACAATCGTCCATTTTTTTGGGCTCACAAGGAGCTGACACTATTTTGGTAGGAGATTTTCTGTGCGCGTTTCCGTATATCCGTATAATTATCCACAACTAAATTAAGCCTCAATAGTTTTGATGAAAAACAAAAATGGCTACGGCTAAATTTAGGAAATTTTAAATTACATTCTATTCGCTTCGCTTTATTCGCCTTTCAATTAACTACCTTTGAATTCATGTTTGGTGAATGCCCGTTTCTTGTTCTGTTCTGTCCATGAATAAAACCAGTTCTAAGCAAATAAAAGTATATAAATAATCCTGTAGAAGCCGCGTCAGTAAAAGTTTGTCACAAAGTGTTTCTAATTATTGCGTTTATGAGTTTCTCATCAAAACGTGGCCACAAGACAAGTCACGATAAGCTTTGTGGTGGTCATTTCCTTCTTAGACAAACAAACAAAACAGAAAATGATTTTCCTGACTGACAGTTATAAGTGAAACTGTTACGCCTTCTAGTGCCTGGCATCTTACATATGAACGTACATAAATATCTTCTTCGGAAATTTTTTGTTTTGAGGTGTCGCTGTCCATACATTAGAGTAGCCTCCAGATACAGTGAACCAAAAAGACACTGGGACGCTAATATTCAAAAATTCAAATTTACAAATATAAATCAAGAACTTATTCACAGATTTTCAAGAAATCATTTGTGTTTAATTTATTTCATTTTTAAGTAAACAATCTGCTTACAAGATCAAAGCAGCAAGCAAACTAAAAGAAATCACGCACGGTCTGATGCATGACTCTCTCTGTGGAACACTTACAAGACTCATAGAAAACAGACTATCTGGCTTCCAAGAAAAAAGACTATAAAATGCGAATACCCGACAGGAAGGATTAGCAGACCAGAGCGCATCGTATGTAACAGAATGCAAGAGTTTTTAGAGAAACCAATAGGGCTTTCCCCAAACCAATATGGCTTTAGAAAAGGCCGTTCAACCATAGACGCAATACAAGCTGCAATGAGTATTGCTCGTCAAGCCACTAGCGGCAGGAAATGGAAAGGTGCAAAAAATCATAGCAAGCTACGTTGAAAACAGGATCCTGCTTTATGATACTGACAACGGAATACGCACATACACGGTTTGATTAAAAAGTAATGAGCCTTCCAGCACGGAGCGTCTGCCAAGGGATCAACCGAATCGGCTGGTGGGAGAAAATGATCATTGGACCTTCCCCATCCACTAGAAACCGGTCCCAGTTCGCTGGCAACAGCGGTGCAGTCAACATCGCTCCGCGCGTGAAAGCTGTTTTAAAAGTGTGTTCGGATTAGGCAGTGGCGAAAATGCAGCGATCGTTGGAGCAACGTTACTCGATCAAATTTTGCGTAAAGCTAAACAAAACGAGTACCGAAACCATTGGGCTACTCAAGGAGGCTTACGGGGACCAATCTCTATCCAGTGCTCAGGTAAAACGGTGGCACAAGTCGTGCAAGGAAGGCCCCTTCATCACTTCAATTCGCTTCAAATCACTTCAATTGGACCCATCATCACGACAATGCGCCAGCGCACACCGCCTTCCTCTGCACCTCTGCATTGGCCAAGATGGGAGTTCCGGTGCTTCCCCACCCTTTCTACAGCCCAGACCTGTCCCCTCCGGACTTCTTCTTGTTCCCGCGCCTGAAAAGAAAGCTGAAGGGGAGGCGTTTCGACTCCATCGAGGCGATAAAAAATGTTTCCTGCAGTGGAAGGACCGCTACCAGCAGTCTATTGACGCTCAAGAGTCCTATTTTGAAGAATATTAGTTGTATAAGCCAAAAGGTTTAACGAAACTGCTTAGAAAAAATAAGGCTCATTACTTTTCAATCGAACCCTGTATAAAGTAACTGGCGGTGTTCCACAAGGTTCGGTGCTTGGCCCAACCCTTTGGAATACTGTGTATGACAATATCTTCAAGCTTGACCTCATTGGGTACGCGGACGCCATTGCGTTGGTGGTAGTGGAAAAGCATCTGGACGTGCTGCAAGCGTTATGCAACGATGCTATTGTAAGAATTAGAAGATGGCTTCGAAATGCGAAGTTAGAACTTGCAGCTCAAAAAATTGAAGTCGTATTACTGACAACACGATGGGCACGCGAAGAGTTAGTGACTACGGTAGCTGACCGTGACATAAGGTCGCAGCCATATATTAAATATTTAGGAGTACTCATTGACTCGAAACTGACTTTTAAACAACATCTGCAGTCAGTCAATGAAAAAGCCGTAAGAATAAATAACGCATTATCTAGACTAATACGTAATATTAGCAGCCCTCGCGCAAGTATACGGATACTCCTGTTAACAGTCATGAGCTCAGTGATTCTGTACGCAGCACCAGTCTGGACAAACACGAAGCCATCGTACCTCCAACACATACGAGCCACATACAGACTTGGCGGCCTGTGAGTAGCCAGTGCCTATCGCACTGTCTCAGATGACGCAATCCATGTGACTGCGGGAATGGTGCCTATCGACCTTCTCGCGGTTGAGATGTAGGTATAGGTTACATAACACCATTGGGCAGAAACTGTCGGGCGTGGTTAAAAGAGAAGAAAGGCTGCGAACAATTGAAGAATGGCAGATACGGTGGGAGCAATCCAAGAAAGGTAGGTGGACCTTTGAATTGAGTCCAAACATTGCGAGGTGGATTGAGCAAAAACACGGAGAAATTGATTTTTGTATCACACAGTTGCTTACTGGACACGGTTGCTTCAAAGCATACCTACACAAGTTCCATCTTGAGAACGACCCATACTGCCCGCAGTGCTCCGAAGGACAAGAAACGGCGAGACATATCTTGTTCCAATGCTCGCGTTTCATTAATGAGCGAAATATGCTTGAGAGAGCGTTTGGTGAAAACATAAGTGAGAGAAATCTTCTCCCATATATAGTATGTATGTGCGAAAACGAAGAACCTGGAAAACTGCATGTGTAGTGGCCGCAAATATCGTGAAGAATCTTCAATACGCGGAATATGCACGTAGGTCCTTGTGTTAAGAAGACAATGTACAGAACAGAATGACAACAACAGATGATTGAGTAATACTATACTCACAACGGCCTCCTGACGTACTACATAACGGTGAAGTTCCAGGAGGACATACCGTAGGACATTAGGAGGGGTTTAGTTGGGTTAAAGTCCCACACCACGGCTTCGTCCATAGGCTTTTGATGCTTCCCCTCCTCCACAAACAAAAAAAAAAAGACCAGAGTCATATCAGATGGTCACCACATTTACACTGATGGACAATGGCACTGGATCGAGAGTGTACTTGAAACAATTATCCGTAAATTGCTTCTTAAGACTCCTAGATCGGTGTAGTGTCTTCGAAGATGAGATCTACGTTGTAGAAAAAGCAGCAAAACCAATAAGACGAATGGACTTACCTCCAGCAAACCTTACAATTTCTGTTGATAGGCAAGCAGCGATCAAGACACTGCCCTCAGCACACGCCAACTCAAGATGCAGGAGGTCGCTCTCGCTTATTCAAAAACACGACAAATTACCCTACTGGGTCCCCGACCCCGAGTGGAGGGAAATGAAAGAGCGGATGAGTGTGCAAGGAAAGGCTCTAAACTGGGCCTTCAGCGATGGTAGAGGACATAAGCTTTCCTCTCAATGAACTATACACTGCGATTGACTTGAGCGTAATTGCGGAAACCTATAGAAGGTGGGCTCTAACTACTAACTGCGGTGTCTCCAAAGCGCTCTGGCCAAAACTGAATTCTAAAAGGACAAAATATCTGCTTTTGGTTTCAACAAAACAACTACCAGCGTTCTCACAGGTGTTATAACGCGTCACTGCACTATTGGCAGCCTAGTCAGTAGAATGGATGTACCTCACAATGATTTCTGCAGGAGTTGTGGAGATGAATAAGAAATTGAGTTGGTACAACATCTCCTCTGTGAATGTCCTGCACTTCAAAAAAGCTGTACCAAATATCTTGGCGATTATTTCTTTGAAGAGCTGGGAAATTTGCAAAATGTCTCACTGGAGGGACCAGTTTCCTTCTTAAAACGATCTAAGTGATTTAAGCAACTTAGTTAAGGGATGGGCATCGAATGCAGGTATCACAATGGGCTTTAGGTCCATCGAGTGCCTTGTCTTAGACAAGTAACTTAGCTAACCTAAACTGACGTTACGTACCTTTTTTGCTTTTGAAGTGAAACTTCTTAGGCGTCGATGGACGGGCGAGAATGGAGAGTAAAATTTCAAGGCCATGCAACGTTTTGGGCATTTTCGTTCCGCGAGAGAGAAAAAAGATAAAACGTAGAGGAAAAGGAGAGAGAGAGTTATACCTTATCTATATCTTATTTTCTATTTATCTATTTTTCCTGAGTTTTTCCTTGTGGTTGCTAATTCTAGTGAGAAATAACACTACCTACTTTTTGGCGCTTGTTTGTTGGTGCAAACTTGTAGGTAATATATTTTTGGTGCCTTCTTTTTGGCGTTATATTTCCTTGGTGCCTACTGTTTGGGGCGTTTTTTGGTCCAAATTTTTTGGCGTTTTTTTGGTGCCTACTTTTTGGCGCTTATTTCCATTTCCTGGCTAGTGCTTCTGCGTACTATAAAGTGCTATCCATTCCGGCGTCAGACTTATTGGTATTGCCTTGCGGTGCCGTTGCCGCGGTCCTGGAATTGCTGCATTTGTGCGGGTGATAAACGCTCTGAGTAGTGCGCGTTGTTTCCACGGTTTGTGTCCGGCGTTTACCTACACCGATCGACCTTTCTCCGTTTTTTGTTAATTTTGTCGATTTGTATTCTCTGCAAATGTTGTGAATTTATTTAGATATACATATATTCTTTCTCTCTCTCATTCTCTCGGGAGAGACCCGTCTTTCCTTGTCTGCCTTGAAAGTTTCACTTCTGTTATGAATACTACGCTACACTCACTTTTTTTATTGATAAAAATACTGGATTTTTGGGTAAAAGTCATTACTTATTTATTACTCGAAAATGTTCGGTACGGCTTTAAAGACCGATCTTGGGTCGTTTTTTAGTGTTAACTAATCTTTTATATAAGAATACGGTATTAAAATGGAATTTTTGTCTGCCTGTTTGCCTCAATTAGCAACGAAATGCACTAAGCAGACTTTCAATGTCAACTGAGGAGCTTCTAATGGACTCCTTTCTGTCGTTATAGCCATGATATATTGCACAAAATTTGATGGTTCTGGCATTGAGATGCATGGAATTCATAGATATATATTAGAAAAAAATATTGGTTTGTTTGTAAGTTCCGTAATTGTAAATCAACTGTGAGTGGCGGTAAAAATCTAATTTCAGAGTAATAAGGGTAATAAATTGAAATAAAGTTATGTATATTTATAATATTTAATACCGGCATGCAACTCTTAATACAAGAAACTAATTAACCTCATATCCATAAACAAGTAAAGTTATTGGCGTACTTGGCAAGTTGATAGCTACAATCGCTACGTAAAGGCCAGGTAAAAGGGCTTAGCGTGGCGCAATCATACTTGTAGACACACACTTAGTAGGTTGTTCAATAAGTTTTGCGGTTATCGAAAGGACATGACTACTAGCCAAATTTTGTTTGTTATGTTGGTGCACTCTTCAACGTGTGGGAAGTTTAATTTCAATCTGTCAATTCTTTCTTTGTTTAAAAGCCATTTATTAGCGTCGACTTTTGACAGTATTTTCTACAATAGAAAAAAGCAAATATCGTGCAGTGATTGAATTTTTATTTTTGGAAGGCTTAAAAGCAAATGAAATTTATCAACGAATGAAGTATTGGGTTTCAGTAAGTATTGGGATTCAGTGACCGCACAATGGGTGCCGCATTCGCCAACAATGGAACAACACCACATTCGAATGCAACTTTCTCAGCAACATTTTGAGCGTTTTCGAAAGGATAAAATGGATTTTGAGCGTATGAGACTCATCTCTGTATGAGACTTAGGCATATCACCATGATCCTAAATCAAAACAAGAGTATAAAGAGCGGTATGAAACTCGTTCTACTGTTCCGAAACGAGTTCGTTTTTTTGGAATGTGAAAGGAATTTTTTGTGCGTTACTTGCAAACTAGTAAAACAATAATTTCTGAATATTACTCTAACCTTTTAGATTAGCTGACGGAAAAAATTTATAACAAAAGTCTCAGTTTGAAAAAGAAAAAAAATCAGGACAATGCACCGTGTCACAAGAGCATTTTGACAATGGCTAAAATCCGTAAATTAAAGTTCGAATTGTTAGAGCGTCCCCGTATTCACCAGATTTGGCCACCAGCGACTTCCATCTGCTTCCAGAGCTAAAAAAATTCATGCATGGCAAATATTTTTTATTAAATGATGAGGTCGTAACAGATGGGATGGACTTCATAAATTGGAATCTCATTGGTAGAAGTTTTTCAGGGAGACTATAGTGAATATTAGGTGCGCAACTATATGCCGCCAGCAGTGTGTGCTAGTCGATTCTAACATTAACTTGAACGTCATAAACCAATCTTACAGGTAGACATTTGATAAACGAACTACTTCGACACATTAGTGATTTTGTTTTGGTATCATAAACTTTTGGTTTTGTGAAAATGTCTGATTTTGTGCCGAATAATCGTCATTTGCGGGAAGTGTTAATTTTTCTCTTTCATTGGAAAAAATCGGCGGCTGAAGCTTCTACGTCGTCGCCTCGGCCGAATATTCACGCTGCGAAGGTTATTCTATGTATTTGGTGGGACCAAGTTGGAGTTATTTATTATGAACTGATAAAACCGAGCGAAACCATCACTGGGGATCGGTATCGACTTCAATTGATGCGACTGAGCCGATCACTGCGCGAGAAGGGGCCGCAAGACGCGGCGAGGCATGAAAAAGTGATTCTAGAGCATGGCAACGCTGAGCCTCACGTTGCCAAATTCGCTAAAACCTACCTGGAAACACTGAATTGGGAAATCCTACCCCACCCGCCATATTCTCGAGATATTGCGCCGTCCGATTATCACCTGTTCCGATAGATGGCACATGGTCTAGCTGACCAGCAGTTCCATTCATTTGAAGACATCAAGAAATGGCTTGATTCGTGGATAGCCTCAAAAGATGAACAGTTACCGCGACGATATACGAGATCTACCAGAAAGAAAGGAAAAAGTAGTAGCCAGCGATGGGCAATACTTTCAACGATTCACTTGTAACCATTTTTTCAGAATAAAGTTGTATTTTCATCAAAAAAACAGCGAGAACTTAGTGGCGCACCTAATAATAAAATGCATTTCAAACCATAAAATTGTGTTTTTCTTACCGAACCGCAAAACTTTTTGAACTACCTAGTATGAATCTAATTTATTAATATGGTATATTTGCCTTTGAACTAATTTCAATAAGCAGGGTAATGGGTTATTTGTATTGTACAATAAAATTGCAATGAATTACCTGATTTTACTCAGTGGTGCAAATTTTTACAAATCCACATTTCATGCATTTTATTATACTAATTAAGTGATACATGTTTTTGTAACACAAAAATGTCTAAAATGATCAAAAACCAAACACCACTGGTCTCAAAACGGTAGCAGCTCATCATTTGATCCATGCGAGACCACCGGACTATTGACAAATACGAGGTGAGTTCAAAAAATAAGGTGAATTTTCAAATTTCGCGGGCTAAGTACATTCGGCTTTCGATTATTATTTGTTTTTTTATGTTGGTACACTCGTCTCGAAGCTATGTTCACGGTTTCAGCAATATTGCATATTTAGTTGTTTGTGAGAGACTAAAATTAGGTAAGTGTTTTGCGTGTTCGGCGATTTTCTGCTATCAAAAAAAAAAACAAAATGGAGCAAAGAAGTGGCATCAAATTTTGTGTAAAAAATGAAACTAACTGCTCAAAAATACTAGTGGTCTACGGTGAGAGTACTCTGAGTCAAAAAAAAATTAGTGGAAAAAAATGCATGGCTTCATGGTAATGCACCTCCTACCTCATCTTTGCTTGTGAGAGATTATTTGGCCAAAAACAACACCGTTATCATGCATCGGTCACCGTATTCACCAGATTTGGCCCCTGAGACTTTTTCCTGTTCCCAAGATTGAAGAGCCCCATAAAAGGACGTCGTTTTGCGATGATTGAGGAGATAAAAACCGAATCGCTGAGAGAACTCAAGGACATTCCAAAAAGTGCATATCAGAACTGCTTCGAGGATTGGAAAAAACGCTGGCATAAGTGTATTATATCTGGAGGGGACTTTTTGACAGATATAAAATAAAAATTCATTAATAAATAAATAAATAATAGGACTATGAATAAGTTCGTGCGGTTTTACAACAGATGGCGTAACTTGATTATTATTCCATCGATCCACATTTCCAAACATTCATTGGAGAGCTACTGTCGTAAGGCACAAACGTCAGTATAAGTTTTTTATTTGAAGCGTAAACAACAATATTTTTACCACACTTGAAAAGTGGGTCCATTACGACAATCCAAAACGTCGGGCAACGTATGGATACCCTGGCCATGCTTCAACATCGACGTCGGCGCAGAATATTCATGGCCTGAAGGTTATGCTGTGTATCTGGTGGGACCAGCTGGGTGTTGTGTATTATGAGCTACTGAAACCGAATGAAACGATTACGGGGGATGTCTACCGACGACAATTGATGCGTTTGAGCCGAGCACTGCGAGAAAAACGGCCGCAATACGCCGATAGACACGACAAAGTTATTTTGCAACATGACAATGCTCGGCCACATGTTGCACAAGTGGTCAAAACATACTTAGAAACGCTCAAATGGGATGTCCTACCCCACCCGCCGTATAGTCCAGACCTTGCGCCATCCGATTACTATCTCTTCCGATCGATGCAACATGGCCTGGCTGACCAGCACTTCCGTAATTACGATGAAGTCAAAAAATGGATCGATTCGTGGATTGCGGCAAAACCGACCGAATTTTTCACAAAGGGAATCCGTGAATTGCCAGAAAGATGGGAAAAAGTAGTAGTAAGCGATGGACAATATTTTGAATATTAAATTTGTAACCATTTTACGTCAATAAAGTTTCAAATTTCGAAAAAAACGCACGAACTTATTCATAGTCCTATTAATTATTTTTTGAGAAAAATAAAATTCACCTTATCTTGTAAGATATTTTTCTTAAGAATTATTTTTTGTTATATTAAATTTATGTAAATGCAAACATGTGGCAATACCCAGCTGAACGCCAAGTAAATACATAAACCAGCAAACCTACTCAAAGCTGAAAATGCAGGTTAACTCACGATACCACCTTAGAAACTAACTTCTCTATGATATAGACTGAGACATGGTGGGAGGGAGCGAAAAGATCCGACAGCGGTGGCTCTCCCTGAAATGATATTCACACGTGGGCTGAAAAGTCCCGGGCCTACCACAAAGATGGCACTAGTTTTATTGCACTCACCTCTCTTTCAGTTAATACTGGCCTTGAAAAGGCAGCTATTCAAATTTCACGAAAGCGCAACAATCGGCTGGAATGGTTAAGACCTCGGTATTTTGGGATGTGCCACTATCTTAAGAAGGGAAACACCATCGACTGTGACTAATATATTGCGTTATTGAAGCGCTTGAAGGCCGTCCACATATGGCAAAGAAAAAAATGTGTTTCATCAAGACAACGCACACTGTGACTTTTTATCGTTTTAGGATGCCAAAATTAAAAAAAAAAAGTTCTGCGAAAATGATTTTCTTTCGGTATGTTGTGTAAAAATTACCAAATTTTACGACAGTGTACTCAAAATGTATCAAAACTATAGTTTTAAGAAAGATAACCGTTTACAAACACAAGCCGGTGCGTCAATTGAATAATTTTTATTTATTATCCGAACATCGCTGTGAAGTTTGTCAATAGATATAATACGAATAAGTATCAATTTCATAAAATTGAGTACTTGCTGATTAAATTTCAACAATTTTGTACTTCAGGGGTAAGTAAGAGGATTATAAAGTTTTTACTATCGATACAAATCCGCTCAGTAAAATATCACTAAAACAGCCATAGCCTAATATTATTTTTGATATTTTACTGAGAAAAACTTATATTGGTCCATCGAGTTCCGTCCATTCTTTAACAGCGAAACGACCTTTAGGTTTCTGTGTCTCAGATACTGGAATAAAATTTTGCTACAATTTGCTACCACAGCTTTAAAAGAAGTTTTCATGGTGTTCCTCGGGAAGAACTTTTTGAAATTTGGCTGACGAGCTCAAAAGAAACGCGTCGTGATGCGGTGTTAGAGCAAATTTTTGCGGTGATCGGAAGAGACGTGGATACTAAAAAGCTAAGAGAGCGTATAAAAAAACTGTGTTACCAATTTTCTTCAAAGTGGGAGGGATCTTGCCGAGTTAAGGCCCGTGTTCTAGCCCGTAATTATAGTTGGTTTTCCAAGAGTGAAGACTTTGGAAAATACCATCTTGATGTTGGGCCATCAACTTCATCCTCTATTAGATCCAATGTAGGTAGACCACATGTGGTGTTTTCCGATTCTTCTCTTCGCACAAAGAAAAGAAAAGCAAAGAGTCTTTTGGCAGTATCAAATAGCGAACAAGTATTAATGGCGGCAGAAATGGGGCTTATATCAAACGGTAAGAGAAATTCCGCAATATTATTTAAAGAGCTGTGTTTGTCTTCACCGTCAAGAGGTTCTGTGTTGAAAAAATCTCGACTTTCGAAAGAGCGCAACAAAAGTTTATCGCCAGATTCAACATAAAATACTGTTCCATTCAAGACATATAATATCGTCATGCATGGTTCCTATTGGTCAGCTTTCCGAAGAAGCGCAAGAATCGAGAAATAAAGATGTAAGAAATTATCGCGAATGGTATACAATGAAAAGTTCACGAACTCAAACCAATGAGGATTTATTGCACAGGCTTCTAATATCATCCGATCCCTATATTTGCAGCTTACGTAAGCCATCGAAAACCAAGCGCTGGACTTTGCCTCAAGATGTAATTGCATTGCTGGCCCAGGAAGAAGTATTATGAATAATTGCTTTCGAATAAGTGTTTATGTTTTGTTATTTTTAATCTTTAGAAACTGTTTATTGGCTTACTATTAATAAAATAAAGATTAGTGACATATTTATCATTGAAACAATTTGTGATTATCTCCTTCATTGAGCAGTATAATGTAGTATGAAAAGGTGCCCAAGGGCTGAATGAAATCTTTTAAATATTAGTCATAAGTCTCTAAGCTAAAGTTAAGAAATCTAAACAAATTGTATTTAAATTGGCACTGGAAAATGCTTTTAAAGTAGAAAATATGATTATGTGAAATTTTACCTTATATGTGGGCAGGGAGAAAAAGTGGTCGTATTACGCCCATTTTTATTCTCAAATCAGATTTAGGTATCTGCAACCACACTGCAAAATTTGAAATGAATTGCTCCATCGGTTTGGCTGTTATTAATTTTGGCATCCTAAAAGTGAAAAAAGTCACACTGTGCAACGTACCGTGTCACAAGTCAATCAAAACAATGACAAAACTACAATACATGAATCGAACTTCGAATTGCTCCCACATTCACCGTATTCGCCAGATTTGTCTGCCTACTGGCCGTTCGCAGACCTATAAAAATGCTCGCCGGTAAGAAATTGCGGTCGAATGAAGAAGTTATCGCTGAAACTGAGACCTATTTTGAGGCAAAAGATAAATCGTGCTACAAAAGTGGTATTGAAATGTTAGAGCGGCGCTGGAATAATTGCGTTGTTCTTGATGGGGATTACGTTGATGAATAAAGGTAATTTTGAGCAAAAAAAAAAACTGATTTTCTTTGTTGGGCCGGGACTTTTCAGCCCGTGTGTTACAGTTGGTGGTAATAGACAGATGCAACATCTGACGTATTGCATCAGGACAGTAACTGACGGTGAGTGTAAAGCTCCTTCTGCCTCCCGCCGAAATACTTGACGATAGTACCGAGGGGATCGGTACTTTTATAATAGGATATTTAGTGCGGGTTAAAGTCCCACAATGACGGGGAAAAATGCCCGACGAATTGAGCGAAATCCCCGACGGAGGCAAAATATCTGACCGTAGCATCCGTCGCATGCTGAAAAATGATCTCAAAGTTAAGCCTTACAAGATCCAAAAGGCGCATGACCTCACACCAAAGCAGCAACAAGTCAAACGTGAGAGAGCGAAGGAGTTGCTTCGCTTGGCCGAAAGTGGTCAATTTCTGAACATTAACGAGAAAATTTTTCAAATTGAGCAATTCGTAAACTCGCAAAACGATAGAGTTTATTTGATCGACCGTTCATACGGGAATTCGAGTCATCGATTGGGCACCAGGAGGCAGCACCCGCTACATGTAATGGTGTGGGCCGCTGTAACCGCAGATGGCCGCTTCTCAATCGTTTTCATCGAACCTAGCGTCAAAGTTAATGCTAAATATTATCGGAAAGGTATTCTGGAAGTTTCTTTGAAGCCAAGGGCGGACAAACATTGCGGTGGCAGACCATGAACGTTTCAACAGGACTCGGCATCGTCTCACAAAGCTCGAGTGACCCAAGAATGACTAAAAAACAACATTCCTAACTTCATAATGTGCACACAATGGCGTTCAAATTCACCAGACGCGAAACCGATGGATTATTCTCTTTGGGACATTTTGGAGAGGAAGGTCTGGACTAAAAGATTCACCAGTCTCGAGCCGCTGAAAATAGCCATTGTCCGTGAGAGGGTCAGTATATCTGTAAATCACATTCGGGCAGCTTGCGATTCGTTTCTGGTTAGGCTTTCGCGACTTCCTCCTCTTAAAAAGAAAAAATCTGTACATATGAATATGTATGTATGTATGTGCAGATGTAGAACTACGTAGTTTTAAGACCACCCTTTTATTCCCGTTTCCAAAACGCCACATTGAAATTGACAAACAAAGTTAAATGTTTTCGTACGAGTATATTTGATGCTTAATTGTGAGTTCATTATAAAAATATTTACTACTAAATAAGACAAAATTCTTTACATGGGAATTTACCTATCACAGTTTAATTTACACGATTAAGTTGTTATTTGTTTTAAAAGTAGTTGGGTTCTTTTTCTTGTTTTTGTTTTTTGTACAAAATAAAATGTTAATATTTTTAATTTACTAAATAGGCAGCACTGGTAGCACGCCGCTACTCTACCGCAAACGCTTTCGCTATAATCAACTTTCACTTCCTAATCTACAAAAATGCATTCGCTCATTAATGCACTTTAGCGCGCGATAAACTTATTTGACCGTTACTTCCTGCATCTCCACAGCAGTCGCTTGATATCGCTGCGATTTGACGCCAGTGCGGAACTGATCTTCAATGGCGAGCAGCGTGCGTCCACGCGTCTCCGGCAGCACTGTGTAAACATAGATCGCCGCCAAAAATGCCATAATGCCATAGCTCACAAAGCAATACTCATTGCCCCAAGCGCCGCGCAACGAGGGATATGTTTTGATGCAAATAAAGGCAAAGCACATGCCCACGGCCACTGTCAGTCCGGAAGCAGCGCCACGCACTTTCTGTGGGAACAGTTCGGATATCATGAAGAATGGCAGCGTGTAGAGCCCAAACGTACTCAAAACGATGAAAGCAATTATGGCTATGACCGGTAGATATGGTATGCTTTGTAGCCACGAATTCCAATTGTGAGTGGCCAGCAGAAACATGCAGAGGCACATGCCGAACGCCGACACCATACCCGAACGACGGCGTCCCCATCTCTCGAATATAGTACCCAATAGAACTGTGGTGCCCACGCGCCCAATGCCGATCAGTACAGCGCACATAAATGGATCTATGGTGACGCCAGCATCTTGCGATATCTGCACAGCATAAACGACAACGACGAAGATGCCCGTCAACTGTTGGAAGGCGAAGAGACCCATTAGTATCAGCAGCGGCTTGTACACTTCAGGTTCACGAATGCACTTCAAGAATGGTGTTTTCTTCACACCCTCACCCAGCTGTATAGACTTCTGTAGCAAATTGAATTCGGCCTGGACCTCGGGATGTGTAATTTCACCTTCATTCAAGAAGAAATGTAAAAGAAATGAGAGAAATAAAATAATCGTTTATTCATTTCTATAAATTACTTGATTTTTCCAAGCCACGAAAGTAGTTTAGCGCCCGTTTTGCCTCTTCATAACGCCCTTTGGACACCAGCCAACTGGGTGACTCAGGCATAGGAATTACGCAGAGCATTGCCACGATTTGATAGGCACAACAAAGCATTGCAATTAGTTGCCAGTCATTGCGTATGAAATAGCCAACCAAATAGATTACCATAATGCCCGCAGCAATCGATACCGAGGTGCCAAGAATGAGTCGTCCACGTATGCGCGGCAAACTGATTTCGGCGGAGTAGACGCCAACCGGCGCACTTGCAATGCCCATGGCAATACCTAAAGGCAGAAAAATGTAACAAGAAATGTATGTAAATATTAATGAAGAATTTATGAGAAATCAATAAAGAGAAATTAATAAATTTTTTTTAATAATTTAATTGTTAAGCAAAGCAAATAAGTATCAGAAATTCGCTTTGTATCGATTCAACCAGTCACCACCACAGGTGGAATACTATATAATCAAAATCTCGCTCGCAATAAAAAGCCAATGAAAGAAAGAAGCTCGAACGTCATTTAGTTAGTTATTTAAATATTTTTTTTTATTTTTCACATACATACATACAGCCCCCAATATAAGTACTATAGTATATTTTCGCCACTTTTGTCAAACTTTTTTATTTTTTATATTTCCAAAAATCTTAAAAGTCAAGTCACGCTACAACAAATATCACACAATTCATAATTTCGAGCTTTTTTAATCAGAATTACGAACAAAAGCAATTTGGTACACAATTTTATGACCCCTTTAATTTTAGTGCAAGTTTGGAGTGGTTCAAATTCTTGACAATTTTTGATAATTTTTTTCCCTAGCGGTGTTGCTTTTTTTCTCCATATAGCAAATGCACGAAAAGTAATAAAGTCGGTTAAGTATAGAAAATCCCGTTATTATTTATTACATTTTTTATATTAAACTGTGTAAATTATTTGAAATAAAATATTATTGACAAAAAGGTGCCATTCATACAAATGCCAGAATTACAAAAAAAAAAATATTCAAAAAATATGCAACTTTTTGGAATTGGAATTTTATTGCTAATTTTTTTATCTAGGGTTTAAATATTTTTAATGTCAATCATTATAAAAATAAACTCTGTTTGTATGTTTTGAGGGGGCAGCTCCTTCAGCGCTTTCAAATTTTTCCGACAACGGAACCCAAAACTCGTAGCCTTGCAAAGGCAGGACACTCACAGAGAAAGTGCTCAGTGCTATTCGCCTCCTCCAAGCAAGACAAGTATATTGGGTCCTCAATGCTTCCAATGGGGCTCATATGCTGACCCCATGGGTTGTGTCCTGTAATGATACCGACCATCAACGGAACGTCTTTCCCTCCAAGTTTTAGTAGAAAGTTTGACAATGTTCTGTTCGGACTTGTCACACAACACAGCGTTCGAGACCGGACCATCGCTCTTTATGTAGATTGCCTACATAATCGCTGATCCAATTCATGATTCCTGCGGAACTGATTCCGATTATTGGCTCTGGTCCCTTTGGGGAAACCGCTGATGCACGGTTGGTCAATTCATCGGTAATTTCGTTTCCTTGAACACCGGAGTCTCCTGGAACCTATATAAATACAAGACTAGTTTGTCTTGCGACAGAATTAAGATTTTTTTCACATTCTTGAACAATCCCCGAGGTTTGCTTCGCGTTCTCCAGGGCCTTCAGTGCAGCCTGACTGTCACTGAAAACTCCAATTTGTTTCCCGCTCCATCTCCTCTCGATTCCTGACCCTATTTCAGTCTTGGACCCATCGGTAAAGAAAATATCTGTCAAGAAGGATGTTAATTCCAGTACTATTCCAAAACGTTAATATAGCGATCGCTTAAAAAAGGGATGAACTATTCACGAAAAAGTGTAACCCATCCCCCAACACCATCATGCGAGATATGCGTGCAACCAGTGGGAGGTAGCCCAAACGTTGGTCGCAGCTAAAATCATGACTCAAAGTGATTGGAAACGCAAGGGGATGCAGCAAGAGCTACAGCTGCAGCAGAGAAGGTGGACGGTTTAGACGAACCGACGAGAAGCACAGACTTTTGAGTGAAACACTCACTTTAATATAGCACAGCAGACAAGTCAGAAGTGGGTTAATATAGCTTTAGAACCACCTATGAACACAGTGAGAGTGAATAGGACTATCGATGGGGTATAGCCTTCATAAGCCTGTAGAAGAGAAAGCTGTTGTGTCATCGGACATAAACTCGGCTCCATTAAACTGTTACACTTTTATGTAGAATTTAGCCGAGGTGGGCGAATTGTTATAGTATTAGTGAGAGCGTACGCCACATACCTTTGGCGTGACGGCGCCTTTGAGATGTTTCTGACATTTTGATTCAAACGTTCTCCAAGAAACAAAAAAAAAAATTACTCAAAATTAGTTTTTTATTTGGTAAAAAAAAGTTGTTCTAAAACCAAATTGGATGATTATTAAAAATATTTATAAAAACTCGGTAAACTTTCATCAAAAAGTAAAAGTTTTTAACCACAGTTTTTAGAATTTTTGCAATTTTATAGTCCATTTAATATTAGTATAACAAATTGCAAGTTTGAAGTAGTAAAAGGTTCTAGTTGATATTTGATCATTTTCTCTATATAAAAAAAATGTCAAGCATTCCTTACAAAAGTTGTTGAAAGCTTTGTTAAGGCTATTTTTGCAACAATGCATTTTAATATTTATATTATAAATGGTGCGACAAAAATATAGCGCATGTTTTCTACATAAAATACATCCTTTACCGCATATGGGCCCATATATAGTGTTGCAGTTTTAATTCAATTTTATTACCAAAATATTATTATAAAATAAATCAAACTATTTTAATCCATCAAATATATATTTAGCAACAACAAAACGTAAAAAAATTGTCCATGATTTTATGGCATTTCGCGAAAACCTCACTTTTATGCGAGTGGGTAAAAAAGCAGAATAGAAGCGCCAGTGATTCATTTTGAAAAACCAATAATAGAGTAAACGTAAGTACTTTTGGTCACACAAAAAAAAAATATTTTTCATATTCATCTTTTTCGAAGACTAATTTTTTATTTATAAAGCGCGGAGTGGACTTTGATAATTTCACAGAGGCATCCTAAGCATTTTCTTATAAATATTTTCAATATACCAAAAAGTGAATTGTTCTCTTAAGGTTAAATATGGCCTAATAAAATTTACACTAAACAACACGATGATACAGGGTCCGGCACTCGAGGTGTAACCAATTAAAAAGGTCATAAATTTAGTTTCGAAAATTACCTTTATTCAATTCAAAGTAAAAAAAGTCTGAAAAGAATACAAAATTAAGAATCAATTTACTCTGGCTCGACATGACCACCTTTTGCCTTGACTATGGCCTTGAGACGCTCCAGAAATGAATCGCAAGCTGTCCGAATGTGACTTGCCGGTATTTTGGCTCACTCGCAGACAATGGCTTTTTTAGCCCCTCGAGACTCGCGGATCTTTTAGTTTGGATCTTACTCTCCAAAATGGCCCAAAGAGAATGACCCATCGGTTTCGGATCTGGTGAATTTGAGAGTCATTGTGTGGACCTTATGAAGTTCGGAACGTTGTTTTTTAGTCCTTCTTGGTTCACTCGAGTTTTATGAGACGGTGCCGACTCCTGTTGAAATGTCCATGGTCTGCCACCGAAATGTTTGTCTACCCACGTCGTCTAAGCAACCTCCAGAATACTTTCCCGATAATATTTCGCATTTACCTCGACACCAGGCTCGATGAAAACGATTGGAGAGCGCCCATCTGCGGTTGCAGCCGCCCAAACCATTACCTGTGGCGTATGCCGCCTCCTGTTGCTGGTGGCCAATCGGTGCCTCAAATTCTCGTATGAATGGTTGGTCAAATAAACTCCATCGTTGGGAGTTTACGAATTGCTCAATTTTAAAATTTTGTTGACACAATTGACCGCTTTCGGGCAAGCGAAGCAACTCCTTCGCTCTCTCAAGTCTGACTTGTTGCTGCTTTTGTGTGAGGTCATGCGCCTTTTGGATTTGTAAGGCTTGACTTTGAGATCATTTTTCAGTATACGGCGGGTGGGTCAGGTATTTTCAGTTCTTTCGCCATTTGATTGGTACTTCATCGGGGATTTCCCTCAAGTCGCTCCTTAACTTTTTGAACCTTTTCCCGAGACGTTGCAGTCTTTTGATGACCACCTCCATGACGCTTCGCGATGCTACCAGTATCATTGTAACGAGTAATGGTGCGATAAACAAAAACTTTATTTACTTTAAGGTGCTCGAGTTCTCGAACAATCGCTGGTTGTGATTTCCCAGCCAATGCAATCTCACTACTACGTTTGAAATCCATTACTGATTTTCTTTTTTGCGTTTACTCCCGGCAAAATGCTTCCGCGCTCTTGTAAAAAATACTTTGGGCTGTTATTTAGCCAACAAACAGACAGCTGATGCCCGTGCATCAACTGCGCGAGCAGTCTGAAATTGGTTACACTTCGAGTGCCGGACCCTGTATGTATAACTAACTTTTCACAGGGCTGTTGAGAGTAAACTTAACCAATATGCGATTCAAGTCTTTCAGAGGAAGTAAGCATCAAATAAAAGTAATTTCTACTCACCAATACAAAATCGCGACACCAGCAACTGTATAAAAACCACATCGGTGTTACTTTCCACCGCTGAAGCCATCAACGCCCAAGCAACCAGCGCAATCACATTCAATACAACGAGAGTATTTTTGCGACCCATTTTGTCCAACAGAATACCAGAGAGTAGACCACCTAGTGGACAGGAAAGTGTGTTGATCGAAGCTAATAAAGATAGAAATGGAAATCAGTAAAAAACTGAGCGAAATAATTCAGTTGCATACAAACATATTTACATGCATATATACGTACATCTGTACACACATTCATCCGCAATACGTTCACATGTTTACTTACCAAACCACGACGCCTGCGACTCGCTGAGATGGACACTCTCATTGGGATCAGTCAGCTGACGCATGGTGACCGTTGGCATGCCCAAAGCCATGCCGGCCGAGAGGAGCCCAATATTGCCCAATAAAACCATGAATCCTTGGCGTCGCACTGCACGACTCTGTTCGCCGAGCGGTATATGTTGGGCTGGCCTATTCAGGTCTGAAACGATTTGTGGCAATTTTCCATTCTTCGTAGTCAACGACACCAATTCCTCTGGTTTGGCCGCTTTCAGTTCCGCCATGCTGTTATGGTGGCAGATGAAAAACTACGCTTTTATACATATAAAATAAAAGGAATACTAAAAAAAATTATGTTTTATAGCGAAAAACTATCCGCCTAAGTGTTGATCACTATGTAAGTGTCGATTATTGTACGCCAATGAGGCTTATCAATAATTTTATTATTTGTTTTTTTTTAAGTAGTTCCTGACCCTATTTGAACCCTAATACGAAATTATATTCGATTACTTATATTTATTACAGATTAAGTGGCGATCATTTAAAAATATAATGACGTTAGAAGTAAATCAAAAACATACATATTTACACCTGTGTACACAATAATAGCAGCGCGACATATTGCGTGCTTGTACTTCATTTTTATTAAATTTGTATAGGGTGATCAGATTGGAGGCTCTCTTTCCAACAGGGTTTCTTGACAGATCACGCGTCACTGCTGTCAAACTACATAAATACATTTTTTTTTTCAGTATTCATTGACATTTCATCACGGAAAGAAAGAACGTTTACAAATCGAAAAATTGTAAAGGGTGGTTAAGTTTCAAGGGCCGGTGTTGATTGTGAATAAAATACAATTTTTTTCGGAAATTATTATCATTTCTCCGTATTATGATAATACTCTTATGGCTCAATCACGTACAAAACAAAATATCGACCAAATGGCCACTGCAGCCTCGGCGGCACACCTCCATCCGATGGTTCAAATTTTCGATAACGCTGAGGCATAATTGAGGTTCTATGCCGTTAATGTGCCGAATTATCTCATCATTTAGCTCTTTAATTGTTGCTGGCTTATCGACGTACACCTTTTCTTTCAAATAACCCCAAAGAAAGAAGTCCAACGGTGTCAAATCACATGATCTTGGCGGCCAATTGACATCGCCGCGACGTGAGATTATTCGGCCATCAAATTTTTCGCGTAAGAGAGCCGATGTGTGACCAGTGGCACCGTCCTGTTGAAACCACATTTCGTCCACATCCATATCTACCAATTCGGGTCATAAAAAGTTCTTTATCATCTCACGATAGCGAACACTATTCACAGTAACTGCCTGACCAGCCTCATTTTGGAAAAAATATGGCCCAACGATGCCACCGCCCATAAACCGCACCAAACAGTCACTCTTTGTGGGTGCATTGGTTTTTCGGCAATCACTCTTGGATTATCATACGCCCAAATGTGGAAGTTCTGCTTATTGACGAATCCACTAAGGTGAAAATGTGCCTCATTTGGACGATTAAATTGACCGAAAAAATCACGAACTGCGCGATATGCATTTTGATTTGAACGCCAGTTTTCATAGTAAGCCCGAATAACTTTAACGCGTTGTTTGATTATATTATATATCTTTCCATGGTTCAAATTGAGTTAGTCTGGAATTGAAAAATGTCAAATGAAATGTAAGAAAAAACTTGACGTTGAGGTGCGGTTCAACATCGGCCCTTGAAATTTAACCACCCTTTATTACGAAAACCGACGCTCTCTGAGTAAGTGTTCATCGCGCGCTTAGGGCAACTTTGGTGTTCACCGATGAGGACCATTTTTGGCTTAATGGCTAAGTCAAAAAGCAAAATTTCCGCATTCGGAATGAAAAGCAACCCGAAACTATTCAAGAAGAGCCATCACATTTATTAAAGACAACCGTTTGGTGCGGTCTACATGCTGGAGGAATCATCAGCCCATATTTCTACAAAGACGAAGCTGGCGCCAATATTTATTTATTTACTTATTTGTCTTTGAATGGATACATTCTTACCGACTATGATAAGCTAATGTACAATAGCTTAGTAGTTACTAAGAAAAAACGATTTAAGATGATTGACTAAGATGCCATACGGCCGTATAAAATCAGCAACAGAAGAATTGAAAAACATATTTAAATCTGCATATGCCCTAGGAATCGGAGCATTCACCCCGTAGTCGGTTCTCGAGAAGCCAATTTTAACGGTTTCATATTGTCGGAGCCTCATATTGGGAATATTAAATTGAATTTTACTTAAAAGGCAAAGACAATCAAAAGATCCAGAAATGATAAGAATAATAAATGAGCACGATAGAATAGATCGTCTGCTATCAACGGATTTTAAGTCAATCAATAAACATCGAGAGCAGTACGATAGTACAGGATCAGAAAAGTTTAAAGATCCAATCTCGCAAAACGAAGAAAAACTTTCTGAACTCTCTCAACCCGATTAGAGAAATCTCTTTGGTACGGTCTCCAAATAACAGCGGCATACTCTAATCTTGATCTAACAAAAGCAGTGTTAGAGTGTGTGGATTGATAAATGCAGAACAATTTCGGCGTACAAAGGCTAGCACCGAGTATCACCGTCTTATGACATGGTTAACATGGCTAGTGAAATTCAGCTTACAGTCGAAAATAACGCCTAAGTCTTTAATTTCTTCAACGGATTGCAAAGGTAAGTCAGCATGAACCAATATCGTTAATAAAGAGAATAAAAAGTAGGGGTCCTAGAATACTTCCCTGGGGGACACCAGAGGTCGCAATAAATGTACGGGATGTCTTCTTATCAATAGCTACAGCGCGGATATTGGACAAGAGTATTCGGTGCGATACTTTGTCAAACGCTTTAGAGAAGTCTGTAGAAATTGTTTTAACTTGAGATCTTTTCTGGTAGGCTGAAATGCGGTAATCATAATAGACAAATTAGTGACCTGGAGCGACCTGAAACGAAACCATGCTGGTTGGTAGATATTAGCAAAATATAACAGTGAATGGCGAACGCTATCGCGCCATGATGAACGACTTTTTAATGCCGGATGTCGGAAATTGAAGCCGTGATCTGTACAACGTTTGGTGCCAACAAAACGGCGATATTTGCCATACAGCCCATGAAACAATGGATGTACTCCGTCGTTGTTTTGGTGAGCAGTTTACCTCTCGTCTCGGAACAGTAAACTGGTCACCAAGATCGTGTGATATCAAACCTTTGGACTTTTATTTGTGGGGGTATGAAAAGTTTAAATCTTTGTGGATAAACCAGATTCAACTGAGGCATTGGAAGCCAATATTACTAAAGTTATTCAAGAGATACCAAACGAAGTGCTCCAACGAGTCATTCAAAATTAGGGTTTTGGTGTTTAGAGATGGCCGAATTACGGCGTAGTTGCGGCCAACATTTAAAAAGGATTATTTTTAAAAAGTAAATGTCATAAATGGTTCTACACAAAAATAATAAAGACTGAACAATTAATTTGAATTTTTGTTGTTTTATTTCAATTTAAAACCTCTAAATTGATCACAATTTATTTAATACTAATCCTACAGACTGGCACTGCTCCCTGAAATATTATATGATACATCAGGTTCCCTGCCTCAATTTCGGAATTGGTTGAAGGCCAAGTTCTTTCAGTAAACTTTCCACTTTGCGGACAAGTTTCAGAATGTTTGCAACAGGAGCATTCATGATTTCATTCGGATCCATTTGATCTCGATGAAAGATATGCCGTCTTGTCTTTGCCAAGGCAGGTTACTGTTAAGTTACAGGCAATACGGACAACATAAGCTCTAGAGTTTCATCATCCTCCAGACAGAGTCTATACTCTGCTAATTTAAGTAATAGTGAACTGTCGGAAACCAACTATTTTCCTGATGTCTATTTACGCATATTATACGCTTCCCTATTGTAGGTAAAAGGTCTTATAAGCCTTTTGGCTTGACTGAGTTCTTGTATGACTTCCAAATGGGTAATTCTTAGAGCATTTTCCGAACTGTTTACCCTGAATTTAGCTTCTGCCCAGTTGATGCCCAGATATGCAGTGTCCCGCTCTAGCAAGTTCATCAACAATATTTTTCCAGAGTGACCCGGAACCCATCAAAACGTGCGCTGGTATCAAAACGGCGGTTCAGTGCTCCTTGAGGAATGGCAGACTTGCACTTCAACCATTTCACCTACCTATCTACCTTCCCGGAACCCAGCAGAGTACAATTTCATTTACTGCACTATGTTGGTTAAGACGTTCGTAGACTAGTTTTGATTCCACAGAATGTGAAGCTATTGCTTTTCATGCAGCTTGAGTTGCTGAGTATAGAGTTTTGTGTTGCCCCTCTTGCCCCGCACAGAGTGAATAGGCTTCGCCCATTGGTTCGGAGATTTTCTTGTTTGGACCTTAGATTCCCGCACTGACTCCAGTATTTCTTTCCGAACCGGCCGTGAACAATTCCAGAATTCTGGTATCGACTTAAGGTACTTTCAGCTTCCATTCATTGCGGTCTGAGATATGATTATGAGACTATTTATATGGGAATATAAAAAAAATTCGATAAATTTTCATAAAACTTTCAAACTTTGAAATCAGTCGGCCTAGATGCACGAGTATTCCAAAAGTATAGTTTCTATTCTGACCTTAGTGCTATTATTCACGCTTGGCTCTAGTGGGCGCGAATAAATGTAAATCTTTTTTTAACTTGGTTACATTTTGCACACTTTACTTCCAACATTGGTCACAACTATTCTCTGCCTTTACGTATAGGTACTGCAAAACCAGTCGCGTACTAGTGACCAATAAAAAGCAACAGAACAACTGCTGAAAAACGGCATCAGCATTCATAAATCTAGTCAAAATAAGAAATGAAATTATTGTGTAATAAACAATTAATTTAAAATCAATCAAAATTAATCAAAATGCTGTAGGCGCATTGATGCGAAGCAGCGGTCAACTTGAAGAGATGTGATAATTTTTCAGCAAGCGGCTTTAATTGATTCTGTTTGGGGACGGGAGTGTGTGAAGCCTGATGCCATTATTTGGTACATGCATGTATGTATGTATGTATCTGGCATTTATGTTTGTCTCTCTCGGCAACTAAGGCGCACAGGCTTGTACGTAGCATATCGACTTGCATCTGTAAGCGGAGCATTCGAGTCGCATGCCTCGGGCATGAAAGTTCTAGTAATTGCCGCTTCATGCATTTGCTGACTGCACAAGAAAATCTATCTTTTTGCACATAATACTTTATCAGAGGATTTAAGATATTTTTAAATTTATAAATAACCTATGTATGTATTGTTACTCTTACTTATAATCAATTGAAAAAATAAGAAAATAAAAAAGAAAAAAATTGTGTTTGCCATATAAATTCTCTATATGCAGTGCCTTCAACTTCAGGTTATCTAATATCGCAGCATATGGCAGTGATTAGAATCTTTATTGCCATGCGAGGAGTGTGGGTATTTATTATATTTATTAAACAATTCACTATTGACACTTTAGTCACTATAGACGCACGTGCAAGTCGAATGTTGAAGCAGAATTTTCTGCAGTTTTCGTATTTTTATTTTGTGAGCTCAAGGCCGCATTAATAATAAAACACCGATTTTATACAATAGACTATCTGGTTTCCAAGATAGATCTGAAAAAAGAGTGTAAAATAAGAACATCCGACAGAAAGGCAAACCAAAGTCATATCAGATGGTCACCACATTTACACTGACGGCTCAAAGATGGGCAATGGCAGTGGTTCGAGAGGATACTCGGAACAATCATCCTTAAATTGCTACTTAAGACTCCCAGATCGATGTAGCGTCTTCCCAGCTGAGATCTACGCTATAGACAAAGCAGCAAAACCGATAAGACGAATGGATTTGCCTCCGGCAAACCTTACCATTTCTGTTGATAGGGAAGCAGCGATCAAGACACTAGTCTCAGCGCGCATCAATTCAGAATGCAGGAGATCGCTCCCACTTATTTAACAACACATAAACGTCCCCTGCTGGGTCTCCGGTTACACTGGAGTGAAAGGAAATGAAAGAGCGGATGAGTGTGCATGGGAAAGGCTCTGAACTGGATCTTTAATGTCCTCAGCATTCCTCTAAACGAACTGTACACTGCGATTGAATTGGGCGTAAACGCGGAAACCAATAGAACATGGTGCCTGACTACTAACTGCGGTGTCTCCAAAGCGCTCTGATCAAAAATGAATCTTAAAAGGACAAAATATCTGTTTGGGTTCAACACATCAACTAATAGCGCCCTTACAGGTGTTAAAACGTGTCATTGCACTATTGGCAGCCTAGTCAGTAGAATGGGTGTACCTCACAATGACGTCTGCAGGAGTTGCGAAGATGAAGAAGAAATTACGGCGGTACAATACCTCCTCTGTGAATGCCCTGTACTTCAAAGCAGCCGTGCCAAATATCTTGGCAATTATTGCTTTGAAGAGCAGGGGAATTTGCAAAATGTCTAACTGGGCGCTCAAGTTACCTTCTTAAAAAGATGGCTTAAGCAACTTAGTTAGGGGATGGAAATTAAATGTAGGTATCACAATCGGCCTCAGAGCTTTTGTCTTTGAAAAGCGAACCTAAACTAATACTATCGAACGCTTTCAGAAAATCTATAAAGAGGGCATGCAGGTTAATTTTATGCTCACTAAATTTATCAATAATTTGGCAAACTACAAAGCTTCGTGCGGTCGTCGATCTTCCACTGCTAAAACCACTTTGGTACTCGCCCATTAATAGTTCAGCGTACCCAATCAATCTCTGGTGTAGAAAGTTCGTGAAGGTTTTATACGCTGTACATAACGAAATACCCGAGATAATTGATGCGGTCGCGTCAGCCAGCTTTATGTTAGATTGGTACAATTATGCAAGTCCGCCATTCCCTTGGTATAATCTCAGGTTCTCATATATGTTTTGTAAGACTTAACAAGGCATTTTGAAGTTCCGTTGGTCCATTTTTGTTGAGCTCGGCAGTTATGCCATCTTCTTCACTTGCTTTTTTATTTTGTAACTTTTTGCTCGCAAGGCTAATTTAAGCTTTTCGCACCTTTTGCAGTTACTTATTTTAGTTTTCCTTTATCTTATTACCTAACGCGACAATGTGGTAGTTGACATGATACCCTTTTCAAGTACAATCACAGCGCTCATCTTGTGTTTAGTTTGGCAAATTAAATACGATTTTTGATAACATCAAATTATAAACAAGCTGCTCATTCGAATGACGCCCAAACCCCCCAAAGCAAGTGACTGCTTTTATCAGGCGCATTACTGGTTTGTTATCAGCCATAGAGGAGTACGAGTGTTTATAAAATGTATATAATTAGCGCTTACACCTCTTTATTGAAAGCTTGGCCGAGCGCCTCCTCCAATTTGTGGCGTAAGCGTATCGATGCTGTTCCACAAATGGAGGAAGGTACAGTTCTAAGCGGACTCCAAACGGCAAATGGTTTCTATTAGGAGATTCTCTATGGCGCAAATACACTCCGAGGTTTGCCATTGCCTGTCATGGGGCGACCGCTATTAGAAAAAATCTTTTTCTGTCATTTGCTGTTTCATGCCCGCAGCTTCAAACCTATGTACTTCCGAATGGTAGTCGCGTACTAAGACATTCGGCTACGGCCGACGTTGATGTACGTAGCGGTCAAGGTGGTTGCATTTAATCTATAAGTACTTGGTAGATATGTATGTGTGTATATGTATATGTGTGTGTGTGCCTAATTTCTGCGCACTAGACTAAATAAGTGCTCATATTTGTAGCAAATATTTACGAAGGAAATATAAAACAATTAGTCAGTGAGATGCATATTTGCTCAGTTGAAATATTGTGGAAATTAAATTGGTTTACCTGAGATTATGCGTAAGTGTATTTGCATTCAAAATGTAGACGTACTTGTTGTGATGTAAGTAAATACTTGTACTAGGTATTATTTTTAGATAATTAGGTGCTTGCGAATATTTTATTGAAATATTTACAGAAATATTTATTTAAGCATTTAAGACTGAAATTTATATTCCGGCTGAAAACTTTCGGGCCATGGGGTAATTGAAAAGTTATTGAGCCTAAATTTGTACTAAGAAATATAGATGTATTGACTTTTTATAGTTTTAGGGACGTCCGTTTTTTGGCACATTTATGAAAAGTTTTGAAAATTTATTTGTTTCGCATTTAATTTTTAATGAAAATATTGTTCATTCGCCTGCAAAAACCATATTTAAAAAAATAAAAATCAACCAAATGTTGTGAGCAACAAATTATTGGCATGACAAGTGCTTCAAGGATTTCGCGTGAATTCTGTTGCATATATACAAATTCTAAAGACAGTAGTGAAACCATGGACTCTGCTCCTTCACACAAAGCGAGGGTAACACGTGATTGGATGGCTGCAAATGTCCATAACCCAACCTTTTGGCCGCCTAACTCTCCAGACCTTAATCCTTTGTATTAGTACATTTGAGGGAATTCTGCGGCGGTATTGAATCTCTGAGTGACACCGCAAAATGGGTTAGGATCCTGAAAAGGGACCCAACCGCAAAGCTGGGGTCACTTAGAAAATCTGATGGCTCCATCACGGACAAGCAAAATGAGACATTCAGCTTGCTGATGGACTCTCACTTTCGAGGAAATCAGATAAGCATTGGCCGGCAACAGCCCTCAACGAAAGAGGCTGCTGTCAGAGCTCGTACACCTTCTCGGCGTAACTAGTACGTTGCCAGGTCTGTGCCGAATGAAGCCGCCATTCAATTTGCCAGCGAATCTTTTGGCAGCTAAAAGTTCCCCGGACCAGATGGCATTCATCCCGCCACGCTGAAGGAAGGCATAGAGTCAGTGACTGCAGCCCTGAAGAAAATCTTCACTGCATGCTTGGCACTGGCTTATATACCACGCTCGTGGAGGATGGTGAGGGTCGCTTTCATCCCTAAGGTTGGGAGAGATGACTACACCAGCGCCAAAAGCTTTAGACTAGTGGAGTTGCACATGCGTCAGGAGTCGCTGAAAGTGGAAAATCCTGCCTATCAAAGCGGAAGATCCTGCGCGTCGGCACTGCTAAACCTTGTTGCTAGGATAGAGCAAGCCATCGACAGAAGGGCCTACGCTATGGGCATCTTTTTGGATATGCCACTTTCGACAGTATGTGCAGCTCTGCCAGCAGACATGGTGTAGACCGGGTGCTGGTGAATTGGATTCGTTCAATGCTAGCCCAAAGAAACGTCACGGTGTGGGCAGAGAAGGATCTGCTGGTATCGTCCGGGGTTAATAGAGGCTGCCCCCAAGGTGGTGTGCTGTCTCCATTGCTCTGGTGCATGGTGATCGATCCTCTACTCATCACCTTAAATGGCGCTGGAGTCTACACGCAAGCATATGCGGACGATGTTGCCTGTCTGATAACGGGCTCTTCGCTTATGAACATCTGTAGAGAAGTACAGAAAACACTGGATATGATTAACACTTGGTGCTGATGGGCTATCGGCAAACCCCACCAAAACTGTATAATATACAGTGTACATCCTCTTTACCAGAAGAAGGAAGCTTGATGGACTCGTTTGCCTAAGCTAAAAGGAGTCACAATCCAGCTATCCAAAGAAATCAAATATCTTGGAGTAATCCTCGATAGTAAACTTCTTTGGAAGTCAAACGTTGAAACAAAAACATCCAAAGCACTGACAGCCTTCTGGCAGTGCAAAGGTGTCTTTGGGAAAATGTGGAGTCTTTCTCCTACCAAGGATCTATACGGCCATGATAAGACCTATTCTCACCTATGGTCAAGAGTCAGAAGGACCTTATCGAGACTATAACGCAACATGAATTTGTACATCATGAATTTTCGCCAAAAGGTTTGACAGTTAATTTAGTCTACTATTTGGGCGTTATGAGAGGTTTATGTGAAGCAATTCGCCAAAAAAGAAAGGATTTGTGGGAAAACACCTGCTATATTTTGCACCATGATAAAGCACCGTCACACAGCCATCATCACTCGTCATCACTTTAAGCGCATTCAGCTGGCATGCCTCCCTGCGATTTTTCTTTTGTTTTGATTGAGCCAAAAAACCACTACGGGGAGCGCATTGCAACAGCCGAAAGCAAGTAAAGGAAAAATCGAAGAAGGCTCTGGCGGCTATAAAGAAAATAGAGTTACAGAATTGTTTCGAGAGCTGCTTACTTTGAAGGTACAAATTAAATAATAATATCACTTTTGAGGGATAAGCTTGAATTCTGAATTTTCTGAATATATTTCGCGAACTTTTTTATCAAGTTTACCACCTTCAGTAGTCACGATAGCCTCCGAAGCTAGAGCTGCGCTAGTTGAAGTTTATAAAGGGTGTTGAATGTTGAATGTGAACCACACCTAAACGTCAAGTTTTCTTCTGCATTTCATTTGACAGTTTTCAATTTCAGACTAACTTAATTTGAACCATGGAAATATACACAATCGAGCAATGCGTTAAAGTTATTCAGGCTTATTATGAAAATAGGCGTTCAAATCAAAATGCATATCGCGCACTTCGTGAAGAAAATCATCTTCAGTGATGAGGCACATTTTCACCTCAGTGGATTCGACAATAAGCAGAATTGCCGCATTTGGGCGAATGATAATCCAAAAGTGATTGCCGAAAAACCAATGCACTCACAAAGAGTGACTGTTTGGTGCGGTTTATGAGCCGGCGGCATCATTTGGCCGTATTTTTTCCAAAATGAGGCAATTGGCCGCCAAGATCACGTGATTTGACACCGTTGGACTTCTTTCTCTGAGATTATTTGAAATAAAAGGTGTACGTCGATAAGGCAACAACAATTCAAGAGCTAAAAGATGAGATAATTCGGCACATTAACGGCATAGAACCTCAATTATGCCTCAGCGTCATCGAAAATTTGGACCATCGGATGGAGGTGTGCCGCCGTGGTCCCGGCGGCCATTTGGCCAATGTTTTGTTCCATACGTAATTGAACTACACCAGTATTATCATAATAAGGAGAAATGACAATAATTTCTTAAAAACATTGTATTTTATTCACAATTAACACCGGCCCTTGAAACTTAACCACTCTTTATAATAATTCTATTGTCATGTAAGCTTTTGCCAAGTAAAATAAAAAAGCGAAGACAAAAATTACTTGCTCATAATTGAAAAGCAAAACTATTTTGCAACGAAAATTTAGAAAAATATTGTCCAAGTGTTGGGTTATTATATACAAATTAAACGGAACGGAACGCACTATTTGTAACACAAAAAAAAACAATTCTTGAAAACATGCCATTAATTGGCCTCAAAGGCCTTCCACTCGGTCATCAGCATCCTCTTCACTGTTGTTAAAGGAGAATTGCACAACTTATTTCTCAGAAAATTAAAGATCAGATGGAGCTTCATTTCTTCGTGTGCTTTTTTCAAAAACCTATGGCTCCAGGTCGAAGATAGTCCTGAAGACTCCATGTCATTCAATTTCCAAACTTTTAGCTGTGCTTACCAGTCATTGAAGGATCGGCACTCACGCAGGAAAGCTGAGTTTACCATTTAATCTCCATTGCAGGAGCTGTGGGGACCTTTCAGAGAAGGAGACTATTGAGCACTTTTTTTGTTAATGTCCGGTTTGGGTAGCTAGACGACTAAAGTCACTGGGTGCTCCTTCCTGCGACAGCCTCCAGGCAGTGATCCAACCAAAACCCCAACAACCGTCTCCGTTACATTAATAGCTCTGGCTGACTGCAGATATCTGCCTGTTGAAGGTTTCAAATGGTAACAAAGCGGCGCTTTAGTGCTACTTGGGGACTGTCGGTCTGGTTTACAACCATTTCACCTGCCTACCCTTACCTTTTTTCACTGAATTAACCCCATCCCCCATCCCTGATAATTATTTGCACCACACAGATTGTGAAGTTGCTTGAACACTTGAAGCGCCCAAACCTCTGCGATTGTACTTTACTACAGTTATGTAATGTCTACTCGGAACCCCTTCACAAAGCTGGTATTCAACACTTCCTTCTCTTGAAAAAAATTTCACTTTACTGTATTTACTTGGAGGCAAATCTCGCGCTTTATTTTGTGTTTATGTGCACCGAATTAAAATGTAGACGATTTACATTAACTATTTCTCTATAAAATTATTTATATTTTCTAATCCCTTAATAATTTCCGGCTATGCCACTTACATTCTCAACACTTTCTGCTTCCGGTTGCAAATGAAATTTATAGTAATTTCAATAAATTACGTCAATCGAGAATAAATGCAGTATTGCAATCCACAAAACTAGTCTGCACGATCACTCTTCCGTAGCAGCTGCACTGGTACGCGTAATAAAGACTATGCGGCAAGTCGAGAACTGGTCGCACCACTTTTCCAGACACGTCTTTTAAAGCTTACAAAAACGGAATTATGCACCAAACAAGCAAATAACTGCTAAACTGACACAAAATGCATGCAGACTTGCTTGCACGAGTGTGGTATGGACTTGAGCAGCACTGCGAATGATCAAAAATAGACTCGAAAACTCGTTTTTGTACTAAAATAAACATCAGATGACGGCACACGGCGCACAGCTGTTTTCTACACTGATGAAGTTCAAGTCTGACACATTTACTTCATGAACTCTCTTGCTCTGAACGAGCGATTTGTTGGACGATTACAAAGTTTCAAATATGCCTCTATCGCATTATACATCAATGAGCGGGTTAACCACCGAAATAACCGTCCGATTTGAAGCAGCTACGACAACCAACTAAAGCACAAATGTCGCAAAGCTAAGCGCTAAAGTGGCGGCATTCAAACCCTGCGGTGTGTTTGCTCACACCAGCAAAATATCTACAAGTACTAAAGCGCGATCATGGGCGCGATCAACTAACCAGAGGCCTGTTTAGCTGCAGCTCTGGAACTTGTGAAATAAGTTTGTGTGCTGATAATTTTTATTGGTATTAGTAGTTTGGCCTTTGCGCGATCGCAATCGTAATCACCACAAAGGAGGAATAATAATACAATAAAACGGCAAAGCAAACAAGCAAAATTGCAACGTAATCAACTATTAGTTATCAGTTGCAGAGAAGCGCGTTGTGCTCCATGGTTCGCATAGCAGCCAATCGGCTATGTTTTGTGATCGACGCAGGCAATTGATTGCGTACATGTATGTGTGAGTATATCCCCTTGTATAACCCACAAACGCAATTAAAAATCCATTCTTGGAGAGACCATCAGTCTTATCAACATCTTCATAAATAGTTTTGGTACTCAGGCGGAAATATTCACGTGCCGACAGTGATTAGCTTGGGTTGAATAGTCGCTGAATGTTTGCAAAAGCCCTGCAGAGAAAGCTGAGGGTTAGGTTAGAAAGGTTGTGTCAGAAAAATTACTGTAGAGTGTAAAAGTGCGATGAAGTGCCATACAATTCGAACAAGATCACGACATACTGAAACCTTTAAATACGGTAGACAATGACATGAAAACACGGATAGACGTTTTGATTTATATCTCTTGAATTTCAATAAACACTCAGTACAAGCAAATTTCGGTTCATACCAGCGATCAGAAGTAATATATGTAAGCTTAAAGAAATCGTTGTAGCCTTCAACCAGAGCTTTGTTATTCTGTAACTTCAAATGATGCTTTTGATCCACCACCAAAGCACATATGAAACAAAACCTATTGCGATTATCGCACATTTCTTTTTCACAAATTGTAGCAAAACAATAAAACTATGACGTTTTAATAAGGTTAAATTATAATAACAATCTTCAATGTACAGTGTTAACTTAGGTACACTTGGGAGCTTTTTCATATTTCTATTGGAAAAGAAATGCGTGACAATATGTCAGATATTTTCGAAAGTTCTAATCAGTTCTGTTGTATGCAGTACAGTGTACTCTTATGTATACATATATACTCCAATAAATATTATGTATCTATCATATAATAGGTTTAGGTAGGTAAGTTTGGCAGCCGCATCGCACATAGAGACAACGATGCCACTTAGACCACGAAATGGGTACGTTGTGAACCGCGGGGGCTGAGCTACATTTCCCTTACCATATTGAACCATCCTGAACTTTTGACAAAGCATAAAAGGTGGTTGATACCTAAAATGTATAGATTATCTATATTCGTTAAGAAGTGAGATCTTAAAAATCGGTTCCTGCTTCTGGCTGGAGCTGGGCATGTGCAAAAAAGGTGTTGAATTGTTTCCAACTCATCCTGATTTCTGCAGCTACGACAGAAATCATGCGTGTAAACGCCTAATCTCTTTGCATGATTTCCTATGAGAGAATGTCCTGTGAGGGCCCCTACTCAGGTCCTGATTTGAAGACTAAGTTTTATAATACTCTTGGACAGACGTAAATTTAGCCTTAGCCATGTTTGCCTAGCAATTTCACAGGTGTTAACGCTAATCCATCTTTGATTTGCAGACCTGATTAATTCTTCCTCAATGAGAAACTTACAAGCTGCGAGAGGTATCTCCATAAAATTACTTATGTCTGGCATACAGGTACCTTCTCTTGCAAGTTGGTCAGCCCTACAGTTCCCTGGTATATCTCTGTAGCCTGGAACCCAGCATAAGATTATACGATATTGTTTGGTCATCTCATTTAGAGATTGGCGACAACGTAAGACACTCCTTGATGTTGTTTGGAATGCATCCAGGACTCGTAGGGCAGCTTGGCTGTCTGATAGAATGCAGATATCCGTTGATGATATTCTGTGTATCTTTAGCCATTTTAAGGCTTCATGAATAGCGTTTATTTCCGCTTGAAAAATACTACAGTGATCCGGTAGTTTAAAGGATTCACTAATAGAAAGCTCTTCGCAAAATAACCCTGATCCTACACCGGTGTCCATTTTAGACCCGTCCGTGTAGATCTTAACGGGTGTGTTGGGTGTTGGATCTTCTTCAAACCATTCCAGTCTAGAAGGGATTTTCATTAGGAAATTCCTTTCGAAGCAGAGAATGGGAGGGTGATAATTACAGTCACTGGGTATATCCGTGTAGGAGTCTAAGATGGTTGAATGTCCATGTGTGACAGTCCTCCATTGTGAGCTCGCTTTGAGCCTTAAAGCGGAGCAGGCCGCTGAGTATTTGCAGAAGAGATCTAGGGGTGTCAGATGTAGCATGATGTCCAAAGCCATGGATGGCGTGGTTTTCATGACGCCACATATTGCTAATTCCGCTGATCTCTGCACCTTATTCAATAAATTAGAATAGGTTTTTTTCTGCATAGCACACCACCAGACAACATTTCGATATAGAAGAATGGGTCTGACGACAGCAGTGTAAAGCCAATGAGCAACCTTAGGTTTAATTCCCCAGGTCTTACCTAAAGCTCTTTAACAGGTATAAAAAGCTAGGTTCTATTTCCTAACTCTTTCTACGATTTTGACTTTGACTTCCAAGTCAGTTTCTATCTATGGTTAGTTATAAGTACTTGGTTTCTTCCGAAATCACAAGAGCTTCCCCCTTGAGTATAATTGGACTTAGTTGAGGGATTTTGTGTTTCCTAGTGAACAATATGAGTTGTGTTTTGTCTGGGTTGACTCCTAGACCACACTTTTCTGCCCACCTAGAAAGTATGTCTATATCATTTTGTATTAAGTCTCTTAATGTACAGGGTTGGCCATATTAAACTGGCCCATGTGATTATTAAAAAAATATGGAAAAAGAAACATTTTTTTGTGTTTCATTGTGAAAAACATTTAATTTAGTTCAAGGAGATTCGTTTACATCACTTTTTGAATATGATATCGCGCAAGTGGTCGCCCTTAGCTCGTATAGCGTAATGTGCCCGTTTTTCGGCGTTTTCCATAGTTTTGGCCAGCGTCTCGGCCGATATGGCGGCTATTTCCCGTCGGATATTGGCCTTAAGTGCGCCTAGTGTCTTTGGCTTGTTGACGTAAACCTTAGATTTCAAATAGCCCCAAAGAAAAAAGTCCGGTGGCGTCAAATCCGGTGATCGTGGCGGTCAGTCAAAATCGCCGCTTTTTGATATCAAACGGCCAGGGAACAAAGTCTTCAATAAGTTGACGGTGGCTCGTGCTGTGTGTAGTGGTGCGCCATCTTGCTGAAACCAGAAGTGGTCCATACCATTTTCACGAACAATCGGCATCACAAAATCGGTTATCATGGCCCGATAACGCTCTTGATTGACGGTCAATGGTTGGTGTTGACCATTTTCAAAGAAGAACGGCCCAATGACCATATCAGCGCAAATGCCACACCAGACTGTAACTTTTTGGTCGTGGAGAGGTACCTCTTCAATAATTTGAGGGTTTTCAGTGGCGTAGAAACGGCAATTTTGCTTATTTACGGTTCCGTTCAAGGAGAAATGGGCCTCATCACTCATAATGATTTGATGCCAAAAATCCTCATCAGTTTGGGCCATTCGGACGACAAAATTGGCATATTCCAAGCGACGAGGCTTATCGGCCGGCAACAGTTGTTGATTTAGTTGTATTTTGTACGGGAATATCCCCAAATCCAAACGAATGATACGTCGTAGAGTGGTCCGAGGGATGTCCAACTGAGCAGAACGACGATTACCTGACGTTCGCGGCGATGACTCGATACTGGCTCGTACGGCCGCGATATTTTCGTTAGATCGTCTTGGCCGCTTTTTATTTGGACGTCGGGTATTAGCCACAGTGCCGGAAGACAAAAATCTTTTGTGCATTTGCTTGATTGCGTTCTTTGACGGCGCACTTTTCACTTTATTTTTTTTTCTCCACGCACGTTGCGTTTTTACAATCGAGAAGGAATTTTGAATGTACAGCTGAACAATTTCAGCGCGTTCTATTGGGGTGTACTGTTTCATGGTATAAATCTCCTTCGACTGACGCTTCCAACGCGGTATGTCATTAGCTGATCTGAAATTACAGTAAAAAGTTATAGGGTTACTCAATGGGTCAGTTTAATATGGCCAACCCTGTAGATACAAATTTACCAGAGGCAGCAATGACAACATCATCGGCGTAAGCTATCACCTTACAGCCCACCGATTCCAGTATTAACAGAAGTTTATTTACAACTGCATTCCATAAAAACGGTGAGAGGAATCCACCATGCGGTGTACCTCTACTTACCAATCTCCTGAGCACCGATTCTCCTAGTTCCGCTTCAATGATTCTGCTATTTAGCATTTTACCAATGAAGCCTACCAAGCCCGATTCTACCCCAAGATCAGTGAGTGCTGCAGTAATTGCCCCCCCTTCAGCATTGTTAAAGGCCCCTTCAATATCAAGAAAAGCAGCTAAAATAAATTCCTGTTTGTGCAGTGAACTCTCTGCCGTGTAAATAAGGTTATGTAGAGCTGTCTCTACCGATTTCCCTTTCGCTGTGACGTAGAGATAAGATTTCTATCTATAGTTAGGCTTAAATGAAATTCTATCAACCTCGCCAAAGTTTTCAATAGGAAGGATAAAAGAGATATCGGTCTTTAGTTTTTTGGATGGGTATGTGAGTTTCTACCAGCTTTTGGAATGAAAACAATTTTGACTTGTCTCCACTTAAGAGGTATATGACCGTAAAGAAAGGAACCTTTGAAGATTGCTAGCAGCCAGTGTGCTAGATATCCGGCGGTCTTTTGCAGTTCCACTGGGTAAATATCATCTGGACCCGGTGATTTAAAGGGTTTGAAACTTTCAATCGCCCATAGGATCCGATCCTCAGATATAGCATCTATTCTGACTTCACGACAGTGTTCTGTATCTTTCATGTCATGCCCAGTAATGTCGGAGCAGCCTGGAAAATTAGTGTCGAGTAAAAGTTCTAAAGACTCTTTACTGATTGTAGTGGAAGTGCCATCACTTTTCTGTAGCAGTTCCCAATTTTGAGCACTTCCCGCTAAAATCTTACGAAGTCTGGAGGTCTCAGTTGCCCCCTCAACCTCTTCACAAAAGGATTTCCAAGATTGCCTTTGGGCATTTCTGATTTTCTTCTTGTAGATTTTCAGGGCATCTTTATAATCTTTCCAATCTTCTGCGAGACGTGTTTTCTTTGCCTCATTAACAGCACTTCTACTTGTTTTTTGAAGTTTGCTTAGTTCAACCGTCCACCACTTAGGCTTGGGTTTACCCCTCAGTCTTCTTATGGGACAGGCTTCCGCTAAGCCAGCATTCATGTTGTAGGTAATCTTGTCATCATATAATAACGATTTAGCGTCAGATATACCTTCATACCAAACTAGTAAAAAAAAAAAAAATTTAAAACTCACACAACTCTATAAATTTTAATTCAAGTATAGTCAAATATAGCTCATTCTCACAAAATTAAATTTACTATAACAGTAGTGTACTAAAAAAAATCATCTATATCGGATAATATCGTCAAAATGATGTCAAAGTTGAAAAAATAGAGAAAAAATAAGAATTCCAAATACTTCCGCCTACTGCCTCGTCAGTTGTCATTTCAGAAAAATTGTCAACACTCTGTCAAAAAGGCTTGTTTTTATTCTTTCGAACTAAAAAGACAAATTCGAAATCGGATGGAAATTGGCAAAGTTAGGAGTGATTGTTCACATCAACCTACTGAAAAACGCTTTTTCGGCCATAAAATGAGATTTTGGGGGTGTATTGGAAATTTCTCCTATACCATTTTTCTTATTTTTACTATACTTACAAATTGTGCTTGGTCTCCATAAAAGTAGAATATCACTGTTGCACAGTGTAATCCAAGAGTGATTGTCGAAAAACCAATGCACCCACAAAGAGTGACTGTATTTTTCCAAAATGAGGCCGGTCAGGCAATTACTGTGAATAGTGTTCGCTATCGTGAGATGATAACGAACTTTTTATGGCCCGAATTGGAAGATATGACACACACAATGGCTCTTTTGCGCGAAAAATTTGATGGCCGAATAATCTCACGTCGCGGCGATGTCTATTGGCCGCCAAGATCATGTGATTTGACACCGTTAGACTTCTTTCTTTGGGGTTATTCGAAAGAAAAGGTGTACGTCGATAAGCCAGCAACAATTCAAGAGCTAAAGGATGAGATAATTCGGCACATTAATGGCATAGAACCTCAATTATGCCTCAGCGTCGTCGAAAATTTGGACCATCGGATGGATGTGTGCCGCCGGTGCCGCGGTGGCCATTTGGCCGCTATTTTATTCTATACGTAATTGAGCCATACCAATATTATCATAATAAAGAGAATTTACAATAATTTCCTACAAAAAATTGTATTTTATTCAAAATCAAAACCGGCCCTTGAAGCTTAACCACCCTTTATATACATATGTTATGTAATATTCATTATTAAGTAACGAATTCGACTGGGAGTTCTTACTCGTACTCCAAGTTATTCTTCTTTAAATTGTAGGTAAAAATAGTACTTATAGTTATTGTTATGACAGCTTGTATGAAATAAATGGAGATCTAAAAAAACAAAACAAAAAAGTTTTTAACTACACAAAAATTATGGCGTAGCATTTGACAACATTCCAGCAAACTAGCGATATATCCATTCTGTTTGACAAGTAAAACACACCTACAGTAACACAATTGGCGTGATAGGTTTCTATCACCGCGAAATATCAACAAGTGGCAATTAAGACACCGTTAAAACATTTACTTAACAGAGTACTTAACATGTGTCCGTACATACGTATGTCTGTCACTATCAATAGATAATTTCTAAAACAAGTCAAGCAAGTGACGTCACTGCTTCCACTCGTACGCACTGCCGCTGCAACAGTTATCACACCACCGCTACATTCGCCGTCATATTGAGAGCCTGATAAAATATATTAATATGTGCTTTACTTTTAATGAAAACGGTATGCGATTTTTATTACGCCGCTTCAACAGAAACTGGTACAAGTTAGTCGCATGAAATAATAAACCAAACGGGAACAATAAAAACGATTTCTCAGAATATGCAAATTGTTCTAGCGAGTGGAATTCATTTGGAGTGCATTTCCGCTGGATTATATGTTTATGATTTATTACAATCAATTTATGCGAATATTTGCATATTAAATTTCATTTTTTGCGGGCGCTTTATTCGAGTGCGCTTGTGCCTATGTAGCATTCGGGGTGGCGGGTCCCCACTGCTCTGGTATGAAGCGAATGGAATAATAAAACCAATCGTTCCTAGTAGAGGCCGCTCTTCGGCAAAGCTTTTGGTGCACTCGTAATTCTTGCTTGCAAAAGAGCTTCACGTAAAAATCAACGGCTGTAGGGAAGTACTAAATACGAGTATATGAAGAGAGATCAGATTGGAGATCATTTTTGCCAATAGGGTTTTTTTGACAGATCACGCGTGACTACTGTCAAATTAAATACATAATTTTTTTCAGTATTCATTGGCAAAGACTTACGCCTTAACAACGTTTACAAATCGTACAATTCTATTACAAAAATCGACGCTCTGTGAAAATCATCGCGCGCTCAGGCCAACTTATGTTGAGTGATGAGGGTCATTTTTGGCTTAAAGGCTACGACAATAAGCAAAATTGATGTATTTGGGCTTAAGAGCAACCCGAAGCTATTCAAAAACAGTCATAGGGCTTCGACAAGACTCAGTTTTGCGTTGGTTTCGTTAATCTATTTTGATTTCTGACAGGGTAGGTGATAAGCCTGCCGCTACCAGTCCTAAGTGGTGGGAATGCCCACCTGTCGTTACTTAGGAACAACGCCTTCGTTACTGCTTGTAGCGCCATCTGTGTTTCACATTTTTCTGGCAGAAGGATCACACAGATGGTTGCGGATTTCGCTAAATTTCGTGTGTCTGCGCTATTACCACGATCGCCCGCTTCCTCTTGCTGGCGCCACTGATGCAATGCCACTGAGTTTGCTTGTTTTAGCAGTCACAATGCAAATAATGCGTTGACTATTGTGCGGAAGTAAGTATGGAAAGGATAAGTTTTTGGGGTTAAGGAATGATTTTTTTTTCTAGAAACAGGGAGAGTAGGTAAATTTGGAAAAGTACGAGGAACGTGCTTTAGTTAGGATTCGAACCCCTAACCGCTGGGATTGCAGGCTAGTGCACTTACGCTAGACTACCGAGGCCGGTGGTTAAAAACAACTCTTTGGTGCGGGCTATGGATTGGGAAATCATCGGCCCATATTTCTTCAAAGACGAGGCTGGTAGCCGTGAATGGCGAACGCTATCGCGCCATTATAACTGACTTTTGATAGCGGAAATTAAAGCCCGTGATCTCCACATCATTTGGTTCCAAAAAGACGGATATTCTTGATGTTGTTTCACATATGGAGGGACCTGCCGGCTTAATCCGACTCCGAACGGCAAATGGTTTTTATTTATGTGGTAACTTTTCATGGCAGAAATGCACTCGGAGATTTACCATTGCCTGACGAGGAGCAAGCGCCATTAGAAAAAACTTTTTTTCATTTTGGTGTTTCTCGGAGATTTCGATCTATGTTCTCTCCAGATTCCGAATGGTAGTCGCGCACCAACCCGTTCGGTTACGACGGCCGCTAATTGATCACCTTTACTATTACTTTTTTTTCACCGTCGCACCAGTGGTATGTGGGAGGCGCACCCACTAAAAAACACAATCTCCATTGTGTAACGCGCGATAGGAGTTTTTGGGATGATTTAAGTAAATTTTTTAACTTCAACCAAAACTTATTCGAAATATAGAACTTCTTACTTCGGGCATTCACTTAAATGCAAATTATATGCTTACACTTTTTTATTAAGCCATCCCCACTTTAGTGCGCTAAATAACTGTATAAAGCACAAGGACTAACTGACTTATTTTCATTTAAGTTTAATACTTTTTATGAAAATGTAGTTTATTTTTCTAGTCAGAGAACTGACTAGCAAGTACAGCACTCAGACACAATTAAGTCCATTGTACTCGTAACCAGAGTACAGTTTCCTTTTAAATTTTCTTTAAATCTACCCGACCTCTGAACAAATCTGAATAGATCTTGTGGTGCCAAGGAGCCAAGGTAATCGCTTCTTAATCAGTTCCAAAATCACTTCTTCTGCCAAAGAGTTCAAGCCTAATTCGAGCGAAGGCAGGGCAGAGACGTAGAAAGTAGTCCGCCATCTCATCCTCCTTTCCACATGCTGAGAGATGCGTACCTTTACTATGTATGTTCTTCGCCCATAGAAAGTGGCCCGTCATCAGTCCAACCAGCTGCCTACAGTCATTTCTGGTTAATGATCGGAGGAACTGCGCCAGTCGGTCGGACATGACAGATAACATCAGTTTTGGCCATCTGCAGCCTCTCTCTCTGCCTGCCAGACTCGCTTGTGGGTTAAAGTAACCCGTTTGCTAACCGTGGCTTTGACAGCTGCAAAAGAGAGTGGTAGAACAGGTACCGGGCCACAGAAAATGGTCCCAGAGCTTATTCTAGCTAAAGAGTCAGAGATCACATTACCCGCGTTACCCTCCTGTCCCAGGGCAAAAAAAAAATTATAATTAACATAATAAATGTATACAAATATATTAGTTTGGGGTAAAATTAATACGTTATTTTTTCGTAAATTTTTTGCGCAAACGGTGTAAAACTGATTAATGGTCGATCTTTAGCTCCTGGGCGATGCTAAGACTATTAAAATGCCGCTCATCTTCGATTATTTTTGTGAGTTTATCGACATTTTTGAAGTTATCGACATTATTGACATTTTTTTTAACATCAAAAATTGCCTCAAGGGAATCGACGAAACCAAATTTGCACGTAACTAACTGTTACAGCTTTGGCACCATAAACACCATTCACCTGGCTTGCAATGTCATCTTTGTCAAAGAAAAGCTGTAAAGTGTACCGAATTTCCTCTTTGCTGACTTCCATTGTTAACTCGCTGTAACTCACAACTGCACAACAAACAACAGCAAAACAAAGCAAAAAAAAAATTTAAGTGTGAAATATCAGCTAGACAACAAACATAAATTCTGGATTGTTTGATTGATACTTCACGAGATATCGATCACTACAGCTATCTACCGAGAGTTGGTGTTTCGTGGTCGAGATTTCAAAACTTTGTGATTTCTAAATGATAATTACACACCAACCCCCTTTCAGCTATCCAACTTCTTCTTCTTAATTGGCGCGATAACCGCTTACGCGATTTTGGCCGAATTTAACAAAGCGCGCCAGTCGTTTCTTTCTGGTGCTAACCGGCGCCAGTTAGACACATCAAGTGAAGTCAAGTTCTTCTCCTCTTCCTCTGCTATCACCAGCTGGTACCGCATCGAATACTTTCAGACCATTCCAACTATAAGTAGAAAAAATGCATGCGGCCAATTTTGTCTACGAATAGAACCGTTTTAGTAGCGAACTGGGTGAACCGTAACCCCTGACAGGCAGTGCTTCTTTTATTGTAAAAAAATAGTTTAAAGTTATTTTCCGCATATTTAATAAAAAAATAAATAGTACCGAACTTTTTGTGTCCTAATGTTTGGATAAATTTTAGTAAGGTTGTTGAGTTCACAGGCCTTAGCTCATGCAAATATCGTTGTATTTGTGAATTACTACTTAGAAATTTCACGACCAACTGTTGTTGCCTAAAGAGAGCAAAAATAGAAAATGTTGAGTGTCTCACAGACCAATTCTATGCTCTACAAATCAAAAAGTGTACGCTACTTATACTGTTGTAAAAATATTAAGAACGGAAGACCAGTCAGAGTGCAACAATAACAAATTCCAATAAAAATGTTTGCACTTTTACTTTTGATTTCTCTCGCAGCGACTTATGTACGTGTATTGCGTGATATACGAGTACTCGTAAGATATTCTCCGGCTTGAGATGTTTATAGGAATTTAATACACCACCATCAGTTCACTTAGTGTCATAAGAGAAATATATGCGCATATGTATGTATGTATGTATATACATAAGCTTCATCCGCTACATAGTCTACGATTGCGGTCATTGCTTGTTCATCGAATACCGCAAACAATTGAAAGCAGCTCCCTTTGATGTAATGCACTTGATTTCAATGTTCAATAAATTTTTTGCGCCAATCAAAGAAATTACAACAATTTACGATATGCATAATTATGCAGATCGGTTTCAATTACAAGTGCCAACATCCGCATACAAATATACGTACACACAGATGTATGTATGTATGTATGTAAGCGCTTTATTGATTGACATTGTAGGTCTTGGTAATTGAACCCATTTGCAGTGCATTTAGAAAAATTAACAAAAAAGGCATATTTCACTTGGTGCCTAGTACTTACATTCACATACACGTGCACACATTGAAATATGCAATTCGTAAATGGTACAGAGTGTATTTATTTTTAAATAATAATATATTAATGTATCCAAACTATTTGCATAAATTTACATGCACGACTATCGTGAAATTCATTGCATCGCAGCAGCAGCTACGACGATTAGAATCTCATTACAGCAGAGCTATTCGCTGAATGGTACTGAATGCGCCTGCCTATCCACACCAGTTGTGAGAAGTTGTAAATCAGAACAATGCACTGTAAATTTATAGGTTTTACGGGGAAGCGCTCGAGAAAAGTTTCTAACAAAAAATAAATGCATGTAAATTGAAAAGTTACTTTGCATATACGGAAGTCTTGAAAAAAGGGATTTATCTTATCAGCCTCATTAAAAAATAGATTTGCTAACTAAATGAGTGAGTGACTGGCTGCCAACTGCTGACTGCGGCAGGCAACTGCTTGTAACTGGGCTTAAAATGCAACTAAAAATAAATGAGTAGTAAATGCAAACAAACAAAGTGACGCGCGTGCGAGTACGCTGACATACCCGTATTAATGGCAGTGATCATAACGATTACCGTAATGACCATCAGAGCGCGCAGCTTTCGCCTTTTATCTTTGCAATCAGGTCGAAATGTTGTCCTCGAAGCGGGCACCAGATGTCACATGGTGCTAATGTAACCAAATACGGTGACTATGTTTTTTTTTTTTTTTTTTGTTTTTGGTTGGGTTAAAAATGCCTTCGCACCATATAACGGGTGATTTTTTAGCTATTATCTTTTTAAACAGTTGGTTTAAACAGCTGACGCGCGATTCGTATTTTGTTTCACTGTCAAACATCTTCAGTTTGGTGTATAATTTAAACATGAATCGTCTTACAAACGAACAACGCTTGCAAATCATTGAATTTTATTATAAAAATGCGTTTTCTGTTAAGAAAGTTTATCGCGCGCTTCTTCCATTTTATGGTCAGCTTAATCGACCCACTGAAACGGCTATTCGAGCTATTGTGATTAAATTTAGAACCAAATTTACATTATTGGACATCAAACCACCAACACTCTTACGTAGAGTGCGAACTGAAGAAAATATCGCAGCTTTATCGGCCAGTGTTAATGATGACCATCAATTATCGATTCGTCGCCGTTCACAGCAATTGGGCCTCTGTTACTCAACAAAGTGGAAAATTTTGCGAAAGGATTTAGGTGTGAAGCCTTTCAAAATACAGCTGATGCAAGAATTGAAGCCGAACGACCTACCGCAACGCAGAATTTTTGGTGAAAGGGCTCTTGGAAAGTTGGAAGTTGGCCGAAGATCCACTATTTTATCGAAAAAGTGTGTTCAGCGACGAAGCTCATTTTTGGATCAATGGGTACGTAAATAAGCAGAATTGTCGATTTTGGAGTGAAGATCAGCCAGAAGAATTGCAAGAGCTGCCAATGTATTCTGAAAAATTCACAGTTTGGTGCGGTTTATGGGATGGAGGTGTCATTGGATCGTACTTCTTCAAAGATGCGGCAAATCCTAACGCAAACGGTGAAATGATATCCACCTTTTTTGCCCAAAATGCAAGGGCTTGACTTGCATGACATGTGGTTTCAGCGAAACGGTGCCACATGCAACACAGCACGCGCAAAAATGGACTTGTTGAGAGGCGAGTTCGGTGAACATTTTTTTTCACGTTCGGGACCTGGCAATTGTCCACCCATATCGTGCGATATAACGCCTTTAGATTATTTTTTGTTGCGCTATGTTAAAGCTCATGTCTATTCAGACAAGTCTTCTTCAATTAACGCATTGGAAGACAACATTAAAGCATTTATATGTGAGATACCAGCCGAAATATTGGAGGAGTATGTCAAAATTGGACTAAGCGGATGGACCATTTGAAGCGCAGTCGCGGTCAACATTTGCATGAAATAATCTTCAAACATTAAATTATATGGACTGTACTATCGATTTAAATAAAAATTTCATGCATTTTTCTGAATTTTACGTGTGTTTTTTTGAAAAACTTTCCTATAGCTCTTAAAAATCACCCCTTACTACTTATGCAGTAACCGTTGCTACTACGTTTGTGCTGATTCCACTAAAAATATCCCTCCTCTTGTCTTGAATTTTTTTCTCCACCCCGGCACCGCTTCCGCATTGCTTCGAGGTAGAGGGCCAAGACGACGTCCTAAGAAGAACACTTACTTACTTACCCTCCGTCCAGGGTCGCCTATGAGAACCTATGAAACCTATGCTCAATGCTCTTCAGCATAACTCCATATCCTCCACAATATTTGCGACGGCATTCCATTTTTCTTCGCCTATCATCATTTTCTCGATCACTTCTTCCGGTGTGAATACACCAATAGCTCGTTGATGTTCCCTCTATGTTCCACCTCTCGCATTTAAAAAAAGTGTGCTCCGCATCATCATACTCAGTATCTCCTCCATATATGCAGTTTGGTTGGCTCACTTTTCCCATTCGCCACAAATACTTGCGAATGGACCCATGCCCGAACAAAAAGTGTGTGAGGTAATAGTTGACCCCACCGTGCTTTCTTTCTACACACTTTTTTAGATAGGGTACTCGTATTAGTTTCGCTGTCCATCTACCGTACCGTTCAAAGTTCCATCTTGCCTGTCAAAGTGTGAGCGTTTGAACTCTAATATCGGAGCAGCGTGGTACTGCGATTCCTGTGGTTTGCGCCTCCCATCTCCGTTTGCGCTCTTGTGCTAGAATATTTCGGGATGGTTCCGCTGATAACTAACACCGCTGCTTCGGATACTGTGTTGTATGAAGAAGCCATGCTGAGGGCGCAGGTGCGTTGCACAGAGTGCAGAGTTTGCCGCCGGCATTGCACTTTTAGCGAATCTGTCCATATTTTGCATCCGTATAAGAGAATCGAGTTCGTCGTGTCCATTAAAAGTTTTCGCTTGTTCTAAGCTGGACCTTTGCCATGAGCTTTCTTAACATGTCGCTTACTTTGGCAGCTCTTAAGGCAGCATGATTTATGTGCGCCCAATTAGTTAGCCTCTTGTCTAATTGCACTCCTAGGTATTTTGCCACTTTTTTTGTCGATAATGTGGCATCGAATACTTGTGTATCTACTTCTAATGGGATACGTCTGTTGGTTAGGATTACCTCTGTTTTCTCTGTGTTTTCTCATGGTCCTCTAGCCATGTTTGAACTCGGACCATCACTTGATTACCTTCCTTTTGGCTTCGTCAGGGTTTCGATTGATTATTACAGCTGCGATGTCACTAATACGGTGACTATCGAATCTTATTTGTTGGAGTATCGGCAGCGTGCGCGCCTAGTATGAGCTGATGCTTTTGCAAAAAAGAGACTTCACTTTTTTCCAGGCCTTAAACAAAGTAGTTAATCCAATTGAAATTTTACAAGCATCAGTCAGGTCTCATATTCTCAATCAAAGCACGAAATCTTTGATTTTCTTGAATTGTTGCTTCTCAGTTGATGCTGATGGTCATTCATGGCGCGCTTGGTGCTCCACGTTTCCTCAAACTGCTTTGAATTGTTTGTGTCTCTTCTAAATTTTTTTTTTTTCATTGAATGGCTCCTTGCACTAACTCGAGAGGTATTTCACAGTGCAGGTACAAAATGGATGAATTCTGCGTAGAAGGGCAGGTCACTACTTAGTGGATACCAGGACACCAAGGAATAGACGGAAATGAGAGAGCCGCTGAGCTCGCTAAGCCAGATATTCGCTTGCCGAGATTGAGCACGTCGGTCATATACCCATCGCTCTCCTTTCTGAAAACAGAACTAAATGGCGAACTAGAAATGACTGCAAAATATTGGTTTGAGTACTGACGGGACACTGTCTCACCCCACATCACGCAGCAAAAATTGGATTGGTCCAGAGCGTTGCGTGCGACAAATGCAACAAAGCGAATGCTAGGGGGACTATGGAATACCTACTTTGCCATTGTCCTTCTCTTTGAGTGACGCGGAAATCGTGTCTGGGATCAATAAATTTTTCATTCTTAAAGATTATTGCTAAGAAAAGGCTGTACGGCTTGTTGAAACTCGCCAAGACGTGCATTAATAATTACATAAAAAATATCTTATACTCCAAATACATAGCACTGGTAGCTTAATGGACCCTAGAGGTCTAAGTGAGATCTCTTTTTACAGATCAGCCTGCACTACCTAACCTCACCGATGGATATACCTGGGTAACGATTTCTACTTCCATCCACTAAAAAAAACGATTTTAATGCAGTTTTCAGTCCCATGACTACCAGCTGAAAGCGAGGGATCTCCTCAAAAGACTGCATTACTAACTGGCTAATTCGTAATCGTTCTTTGAAATTCGCTCGACGCCTTTGAATATATTAAATTTTGAGTCGAACACAATAGCTTTATTACTTATCGAGACTACAACGCACTGTGGCCATCTGTTGCGTCGGAGCTTTTCCGACTACCTCAGGCCCGGCATTAGATGCCCACCACTTGATGTATTCATCCAAAGAGAGACCTTGAAGGCTATCTGCAGGCTGAAACACAATGGAAATTGGTACGGCCCCTGTCCGGCATTGGACTACAGAGTAGGCATGGACTTCGATCCAGCGATCTTCGCAATGTCCCTTGACTCCATGACAAGAGATACAGTGGTGTGCAGCCTGAGGCTCAACTCTGGTCAAACTCTGAAAATGTTTTCACATTTTCACGAATGGCTCCATCACCGAGCACGGCTCCGGCTCTGGGGTCTACGTAGAATTCAGCGGGACAAAACTGCACTTTGCTCTAGGAATGCATGCAACTTTGTTTCAAACGAAGGTGTATGTTGTTCAAGAAGCAATGAGCTCTGTTGTGGAAAACAGATGGAGAGGCAGATCTATATGTGTTTGCAGCGACAGCCAAGCTACGCTCATGGCCGTAGACAGCCCCCCAACCACTTCAAGGGTAGTCGAGTCCTGTAAATCCGGGCTGAACTATGTCGGTAGACATAATAGAATGATGGATACCGGGACACGTGGGTATTGCGGGTAACGATATCTCTGACTCTTTAGCTAGGATGGGCTCTGAGGCCAACTTCCTTGGCCCGGAGCCTATTTTGCCACTCCCTTCTGCAGCCATCAAAGCCACGGTTAGCAAATGCGTTGCTACAACCCACAAGCGAGCTTGGCAGGCTGAGAGAGGCTGCAGATGGACTAAACTGATGTTACCTGTCATGTCCAACCGACTGTCGCAGTTCCTCCTGTCACTAAGCAGAGGAGACTGTAGGAGGCTGGTTGTACTTATGACGGGCAAAGCACATGGAAAAGATGGCCATCGCAGACAGTGTACTCTGCCCAGCATGTGGAGAGGAGGATGAGATGGTGGACCACTTTCCACGCTTCTGCTCGGCCTTCGCTCGAATCTGGTTTGAGGCGTTTGGCACTGATGTGTTAAGAAACGATAACCTTGGCTCCTTGACACCACAAGAACTACTCAGATTTCTTCGGAGGTCGAGTAGATTTAAAGAAAATTGAAAAGGGAATCCGAGTGCAGTAGAATAGACTTAATTGTGTCTGAGTGCTATACTTCCAAGTCTGTCCCGACAAAAAACAAAAATAGTGCTTTACCATCACCAAAGAACCCACCATTAATTGGTGGATGTGTAAACACTCTTATTACACCAAATGCGATAATAGCGGACAATGGTGAACAAGACTGCATCTCAGATATCTGAGAATCACCTTAGCATTAACCAAAGTTGAGGTCACATCGAGGTCGCTACTAAAATCAATATCAAAGTTGAAAATCACTTCATCACTAATGTCGCCGTCTGTATGGAAATCGAACAATAGGCGCTAATTTCGGATGGTTTTAAATATTTATAAGCAAGCAAGTAAGTTTTCCCTTAAGCCTCTGTTGCTTGCGCTGCGTTTACTTCAGTTTACCTAATAATTTTCTTATCATGTAAACTTTTAAAATAAGAAAATAAGAATTCTCACTGGTCAAACGGTGGAAAATCAATGTCCAATAATAACAAAAAAATCAATCAAACATAAGAAAAGGCAAAAGCAAAAAATTGGCACTGGAAACCCCAAAAGTGTCTTCAGGCGCTTAGGGGCTTTTCACTGTTCTTTATATTTTGCTTAAATTTATTAAATATATTCGAAAGAGATATGACACCTTTTGCACAATAAAATATTTAATGCGAACAGAAAATTTGATTTAATTTAATTAGCAAACAACGACTTGGCGCACCCGACTTCTTATTAAAAAGTGATGAACCCCTAAATAACGCGAGAACTAAATGAAGGGTTGTCGAGCTTTAAAACGTCGCTTAGGGGAAGAAAGCTGCATGAGTGCAAAAGTCAAACAAAGCTGAGGTAGTTAACATATCCACTAGAAAGTATGCGTGCGGACTAGTACCGCGCCGAATGGGACTAGGGCCGAAATACTGCAATTTAGTGCAAGCCTATTTCAGTTTAGTTTATTTAGAAATGTTGTCAGTCTCATACATTACATCTATACTACAATACTTCTAAATTTATGCAGAACGGATACTTGAGTTGCTGCGCCTGTAGCGCCTTTTGTATCTAAGGCGTTCACTCTGTTTTTTCTGCATGTTAGCGGAAATGGTTCAAAAGTAGTTTACTCTTAATCGAAAGGATAGATTTTTGAAATTTAAGAAAACATTATTTTTTTGAAAAATTTTCGAAAACTTGTAAATTCACATAGAAAGTAATATCATAAAAAATATGTGTGCAAAATTTCAGGGAGATCGGTCAATAACTTTTCGAGTTATCGTGTACGTCAATTCGAAAAATATAGTTTTGAGAAGAACGCGTCTAAAGTTTGAATACATGAAAATTCAACCTTTCCCAGCGCTCGAACGCAAAGAAATGAGTCGTCACGGTTGACGAACTATAATATAATATAATACTTAAATTTACGTTCTCAAAATTGTTTGACATATTTTTAAAGGATTATAAAGGGCGGTTAAGTTTTAAGGGCCGGTGTTGATTTTGAACAAAATACAATTTTTTTAAGAAATTATTGTCATTTCTCTTTATTATGATAATATTGGTATTGCTCAAATACGTATGAAACAAAATATCGGCCAAATGGCGGCACACCTCCATCCGATGGTCCAAATTTTCGACGACGCTGGGGTTAATTGAGGTTCTATGCCGTTAATGTGCCGAATTATCTCATCTTTCAGTTCTGGAATTATTGCTGGCTTATCGACGTACACCTTTTCTTTTAAATAACCCCAAAGAAAGAAGTCCAACGGTGTCGTTGACGTTTAGGTGTGGTTCACATTCAACATCGGCCCTTGAAATTTAACCACCCTTTATTAACATTTTATGAAAAAATAATTTTTTTTTTTTCGAAATTTTACAGGTATCTGTCCTCTTAATCGAAGGAATAAGCAAAATATAGGCTAGAATTTAGTATAATGCCTATCGCTTTGGAAAAAAACGGTAAAAAGGGGGTGATAGAGGGGTGTATCCCCATCTTAAAACTGAAAACAGAACCTGCCGGAGGCTTATAGTTTTTAAGTAATTTAATGTTAAAGTTCTATAATTTAGCGAAAAGTTGGTGTTGCCATACACCTGAAATGAAAACGAAGATCGCACGCAGGGATGTTCAGTGGAAGGTTCATTGTAAAACTGCAGTATTTTTTGCTGTAATTTAAAGTTGAGAAATAAATTTGAAAATAAAAACATACAACTCATTTAAACTTAAAAACAATGATATTAAGCGTATCACAAAAAATAATAAAGTAATTAAAATTAAATTAAATTAATTAACACAGTATTTTTGCGTGGAACTCTTTATCGCGTAGGCGGCCTTCGGCCGCGCTTCAAAAAAATAACCCTCATCAGTCCAACTCCGGCTACGCAATCCACAGTATTTTTGCGTAGAACTCTTTTTCGCGTGGGCGGCCTTCGGCCGCGCTTAAAAAAAATAACCCTCATCAGTCCAACTCCGGCTACGCAATCCACAGTATTTTTGCGTAGAACTCCTTTTCGCGTGGGCGGCCTTCGGCCGCGCTTCAAAAAAATAACCCTCATTAGTCCAACTCCGGCTACGCAATCCACAGTATTTTTGCGTAGAACTCCTTTTCGCGTGGGCGGCCTTCGGCCGCGCTTCAAAAAAATAACCCTCATCAGTCCAACTCCGGCTACGCAATCCACAGTATTTTTGCGTAGAACTCCTTTTCGCGTGGGCGGCCTTCGGCCGCGCTTAAAAAAAATAACCCTCATCAGTCCAACTCCGGCTACGCAATCCACAGTATTTTTGCGTAGAACTCCTTTTCGCGTGGGCGGCCTTCGGCCGCGCTTCAAAAAAATAACCCTCATTAGTCCAACTCCGGCTACGCAATGCACAGTATTTTTGCGTAAAACTCCTTTCCGTATTAAAACCATTGAACCCAAAATTAAAACGTCATATGCGTGTATGTAGTAAGCAGGCACAATAACCCCCATTCCCATCATTAACACTAAACTCAAGTACTTAATTTTTGTTTTCATTTGCAGGCATCCGGCAACACCATACTGTTGGCATTCCAATCTTCTTCTTATTCGCGCTTAAAATTGGAATGTGATTGCATAGGCAAATGTATTTGCATTTAATTTAAATAGATATAATTAGAATATTAGCATAAAAATCGGTAAAAACACGCGTGTGAGTGTATATTTGGTGATTTATAGTGAAATGTTAAAAAATATAGAGTGTAATGTGGCAAATTATAGTGATGTTCCCAAGGGCATTTTGAATGTAAATAATTAAAAAATTATTATTTCCCGATTAATTTAAAGTTATAAAGAGTGTTCCTTAACACCTCACTAACATCTCCACCAAGTTTCATTAAAAAAAACATTATAGTTTGCCAGAAATTCCAAAATAGGCATTGTTCTAAATTCCAGCCAAAATTCGTGCGGTTTTACAACAGATGGCGTAACTTGATTATTATTCCATCGATCCACATTTCCAAACATTCATTGGAGAGCTACTGTCGTAAGGCACAAACGTCAGTATAAGTTTTTTATTTGAAGCGTAAACAACAATATTTTTACCACACTTGAAAATGTCGAATTTCGTGCCAAATAATGTGTTTTTGCGGGGAATTCTTCTTCATTATTTTAATATGAAGAAAAAAGCAGCCGAAAGTCATCGTATCTTGGTGGAAGTTTATGGTGAGCATGCTCTATCTGAGCGAACGTGCCAGAAGTGGTTTGCACGCTTTAAAAGTGGTGATTTTGGCTTGGAAGACGAAGAACGCGAGGGTGCGCCGCCAAAGTTCATGGATACCGAATTGGAGGAATTGCTCGATCAAGATCCGGCTCAAACGCAAGAAGAGGTTGCAAAAACTTTGGGAGTTGATCAATCAACCATTTCCAAACGTTTAAAAGCCATGGGAATGATCCGAAAGGAAGGCCATTGGGTGCCGTATGAATTGAAGCCAAGAGACGTTGAACGCCGTTTTATGGCATGCGAACAACTGCTTCAACGGCACAAAAGAAAGGGTTTTTTGCATCGAATTGTGACTGGCGATGAAAAGTGGGTCCATTACGACAATCCAAAACGTCGGGCAACGTATGGATACCCTGGCCATGCTTCAACATCGACGTCGGCGCAGAATATTCATGGCCTGAAGGTTATGCTGTGTATCTGGTGGGACCAGCTGGGTGTTGTGTATTATGAGCTACTGAAACCGAATGAAACGATTACGGGGGATGCCTACCGACGACAATTGATGCGTTTGAGCCGAGCACTGCGAGAAAAACGGCCGCAATACGCCGATAGACACGACAAAGTTATTTTGCAACATGACAATGCTCGGCCACATGTTGCACAAGTGGTCAAAACATACTTAGAAACGCTCAAATGGGATGTCCTACCCCACCCGCCGTATAGTCCAGACCTTGCGCCATCCGATTACTATCTCTTCCGATCGATGCAACATGGCCTGGCTGACCAGCACTTCCGTAATTACGATGAAGTCAAAAAATGGATCGATTCGTGGATTGCGGCAAAACCGACCGAATTTTTCACAAAGGGAATCCGTGAATTGTCAGAAAGATGGGAAAAAGTAGTAGTAAGCGATGGACAATATTTTGAATATTAAATTTGTAACCATTTTACGTCAATAAAGTTTCAAATTTCGAAAAAAACCGCACGAACTTATTCATAGTCCTATTATATATTTTTTTTGACAAAATAGCGGTTTCTCGAACAAACAAAAAAATCGATTTTTGACCAAAATTTCGGCCTTAAATTGTTTATAAAAAATATTTATCGGTGAGAAAAAATCTTCGATTAATTACTAAAAAATATAAATTATATTAAAATTTGAGACTTATCGGTTTAGCCGTTTTCTAGTAATGTTGGTCACCGACTTTGATAACACCATTTTGAGAAAAAGGCGTTTAAAGTTTGGAAAGCACTTCACACACACTCTGAAACGCCTTTTCAAATTTGCGTGCAATTTCGAAAATATTCACCGGAACGATATTGAATATTCTGTGTGCATTCTTAAATATCTATACATTAAGAAAATAAAAATAAAATCGATTTTTTTTAATTCTAATTGTATATAACCCCACTTTGCCCATAGTTACTTGTAATTATCACGCCAGCTCTTGCATTTTCGTATTTAAAATAACAGTCAAATAAATTCCAAGCCGCCTAAAAGCAGGCAAGCCCTTTCACTCTATCCATTCTGCTTTGTGCTCAAAGTTCTTCCACAGCTTTTAAAACTATCATCCACCCCGTTTTGTGTTCACATTCGTTGACAAGCAGCACTGAGCATCAGCTGATTGGCATAGTTTGTGTTGAACAGCAGCTGCGGACGAGTGAAGTGAATTTTTAAATTGGAAATATTTGTGAAAATTGTCAGTGAAAACATTGCACTCATTGATTGTGTATTATAATATTTTATTAATTCATTTAAGTGCATAAATATTGTGTTGAGAAATTGTGCAGAAATACGTGTAATGAATTGAGTTTTAAGTGCGCTTTCTGGCAAATCCTTGCGAGTTTCGTTCGCTTCCTTTGCATTCTCATTACGTACGAATGTGCGCGAGTACAAATCATTTATTCGGGTGTTTTTGTTGTTGTCGTAGATAATTTAACGAGAAGTAAGGGCTTCAAGTTGTGTGACCAGTTGCGCATTCCCCACAGCCATAAACAAAATTCATACCACGTTTTTGAGTTGTTGGCAGAGTAGAGAAGTCGGGCGCTCTGAAGGCAACGTCAAATGAGAAGAGTAGAATTCGCGGAGAAAAGCTTTCGCTCATATCCATTTGTTTATTGTCAGAAATGGCAATGTTCACTGCCTTTCTTGTTCACTACTTACTCGTACTCATTTGCTTATTAGGATTTCAGGATATAAACAAAAGTTTTGCGGGCGTCAATTATCCATCGCAAAAGTGTATACAAATAATTTGAGTAGTAAATCCATTTACAAAAAGCCTTTTTTCACATATTCCCATCAACTACTTTGCTCAATCATTCATCACTTCTCGGCCTGACTTTGGGTCATGTGCTCGTTTTGAGGCAGTTTCGAGCTCAAAGGATGCTTGTGCGAGCGCACAGTATTTGAAAGTGTGCGCTCCAATGTCAACAGTTTTTGTTGTTGCCAAAGAAATTCACTCATTCTAGAACTTGGTCAATAAACACATGTGCATACGTACATTAGGGTGGTTCGATTATATTTATTACCAAGTATAAGTCGTACTTGAATGCAAAGCTTTCCGCATTAGCGCTTCAGGCCGATGTCTCTCCAATAGCACCGGGAGGGTAAAATCGCCTTAGACTTTGAATTCTGTAAGCTAGAAAAACAGCGAATTATTTCAAAGTGATGGTTCCCCATTCGGCAGATTATGCAATTTGGTGCTTGGAAGGTTAAAGTGGCCTACTTCTCGTCTTTTACTTTGTTTGTTTATTTACATTCTCAAGGAAATTTTGACATCCACAACAACAAATTGGAAAAACAAAATACACATAAAACTCTTGTTGTTGTTGGGATTAGAAAACACGCGAAGGACTCATCGAGAAGATGCTTCAAAAACGCCATGACTTCCTTGGGAAACTCAATCTAATTTTGAGTACATGAAATACGCCTTGGTAGTTTGGGTAATGAGAGTATTCCTTACCGAAGTTCATGCCATCTCGAACTGGCTAATTGAGAAAAAGTGGCAGGTTAGCAGTTTTGGAATTTGTAGTGAGAGTCAAGCTGCACTGAAAGCCCTTCCTAACCGACGCTGCTCCTCGCAGTTAGTCGGTGAATGTAAGACAAAACCGAACAGTGTTGCAAAACACAACAAAGTTAGTCTTATTTGGGTGCCTGGACTGGTTAATGAAGGCTCTGAAAGTATGCCACTAGGCCCTGAACCCTTTCTAGGTGTCAATTCCGCATCGATTCAACTATAGATTGACGACTTCATGAGGTGTACCCATAGAGGACGTTGGTCTGGGTTGAACTCGTTCAGAGTAGTCAAGTGCTTTGTGAAAGAGCCAAACAGGAAAATAGCGAATTTTCTACTAAAACTCAGCACAGAGGACCTGAGAGTACTGGCGGGTGTAGTCACAGGGCACAACGCCTGTGGTCAGCATATGGCTACCATCGGGGTCGTCGACAGCCCGATATGCCTATACTGTCTTGTGGATAACGACACTGCACGCCATTTTCTCTGTAGCTGTCCGGCGTTTTCCAGAATCACAATTAGCATATTGGGTTGCGATATACTGATTATAGATGAAGTTGTTACTCTTTCGGCGTAAGAGACGTAATCTATGACTTTAGCTAAGGGCATTCTAAATCTCGCAAAAACTTCGTTTTCATTCCAGCTGTGATTGACCTAACCAAACCCATATTGGGACTAATTGAATCCTTCTTTCTCCACATTCCCTTTAGCGAAAATTGGATCATAAACAACATACGGACCCAAAGTGCCGTTAATCTGCTCACTTACCGTTTGATTTTTAATGGAAAGCTTGGAGTCGTATCTTCTCTAAGAAACTCAGCATGAAATGCGAATTTCGATATCCTGATCAAATAGTGGATACTGCTCAGATAGCTTCTTTAACATTGCTCTGTGTCAGAAAGTTCCGTCTTCGTGCCAGAAACCATATTTATGGAGTCTATTGCTGTTGTACCTTAAGACCCAAGGGGAGCAAATCAAGCGTAGCATTTTGGGCATCGAGGGAGGTCGTACTCATGGCACCCGTAATGCATAAACATACACTTATGTGCATCAGGTTTCAGACCCCTCGGTTTTACCAAAGGCTCTACGGCATTGTTGAAAAATCGTTAATGCGCGATCCATCTTCAGCGAAATATGTGTATTCCAAGTCAGTTACTTCTCCCAGATTGCTCCTAGATATTTACCTCCCAGATATTTAACTCGCACATCTCAAGTTCCTCGCACTCATGTATTTCGGCCTCTCGTTTCTTCTTTTAGAAAATACGTCTCTCTTCCTTTCTGAGCTCTCGGTAGCCCACATGGCTCGCATTGCACCCGATCGCAGCGTGGCTCTATAAGCAGCATCCTTTCTGTCTGCGGCAACAACACATTCCTTGCCGTACCAACTGTTTTTTCAGGCTCTCCGGAATCCGATGTCTTTTCCCACGTTGCTCTGGCTAAATTCTTTCAGCAAATTTCTGCGCAATTTTTCACAGGAGATTGTATTGCCTTGTTTTGTTGTGTTCTGGATACTTTAAACAAAAGTAATTTTGCGTTTCACACTGTTTTTAGCACCATTTTTATTAACAACTCTCAAATCACAACTAAAAAAAATAGCAATACTCAGCACAAGAATCTCCCACCAGCATAAAAATTCATCTCAAATAAAAAAGAAAAAAACAAAAAGCATTTCTGGATGAGAGGCACGTCACGGGATTTAGTAGTGTTCACAAATTCTTTACACGCTCAGTTTTATCCTGGAGCGAGTGGAGCCGAGCTTTGACGAGAACGAGGTCAGTGGAGTGATACACATACCGTTACACTGATACGCAGCCACAAACGCAAGCTTATTCGCACACTGCCATAGCGATGCGAAAACGAAGGTAAATAATGAGTGCGACTGAGAGTGTGAGTACTGTGCGAATTTGAGTTGTGCTCATGTCGAGATATGTTGGAGAGTTTCTACACTGCGATACTGGATGGATACGACTTGGTATGACTCTTGATACTCAGACAACAACTGAGTTGATATAGAACCGGGTACGCGTACGGATGTTTACTCGCAACGACTTGACAAGCGTTGCAGCTTGAATACATAGAGCAATAGAAGAATAAATAAATAATAACTATAATCACAATAATAAACGTAATAAAAAAATAAATAAAAAAATTGCTATGTGCGATGCATAAGTGTTTGTGTACGAGGGTACATAAAGTGTGTGTGCGAGAAGAAAACTCATTTTACGATAGTTGAATGAGAAACGCAAAGGGATGCTAGCAAATAACGCATATAAAATATATATGAAAACATAAAAAGTGTCGCACGAAGAGGGCATAAATTTTGAAAAGTGAAAAAGTGTAAAAGCACGCAAGAAAAGTATAAAAAAGGGACCTTAAACTACGTAAATTACCAAATAGCAAATAACGAACGCCTGCGAAAGAGGTCAAGTCGGCGAAAAACTGTGAAATACATTTAATTTAGGTGAAGTGTATAATTATTTTGTATACTCCAGAAAGCAGAAAGGCAGAAGGCATAAAGTGCGTTAGGGACTCACATAAAAGTCTGTATGTAGATAATAGTGAGGGGAGAGAAAAGAGTCGGAGTTGCGAAAGGAGTGCAATAAAAAATTTTGTACACGCAGAATTTCGGCGGAATAAGTCAGGTGCCTTTGCGGTTTAAACAAAACTGCACACACACGCACACACACATGCATATACGTATATAGAGATATAGAGCGTGTACTGAATACAACGAGTGGAGTGAAGAGACGCCAGCGAGTAAGGAGAGGCAACACAAATTAAGCAAAACAGCTATAAAGGAAGTGGCGGCAGCAGCAGCAACAACTGAACAGCAACAGCCGCAGTAGAGTTGCTCCTTAATTAAGGCTGGTAATCTTAGTCGCTTACACTCCCTAAAACATACATTTGCACTTAATACACGCGCACACACACACACGCATGCACGCACGCACGTACATGTGCATTTAAAGGAACCAAAGTGAATGGGCTTTTAGGCGCAGTGACAGGCAGGCAAGAGCAAGCGCTGTGAAAAGCAACAAAGAAGTAGCAGAAATTCCAGAATACTCGTTGAAATACGTTTCCGTTGACGTTTGGCGCATCAACTGGGTTGGAGGCGGCTGCTTATTGGCTCATTTTAAAGCATCCACAAGCAGCTGAATCAGCCGCGCAAAGTAGGCATTAACTTGGCGAGACAGCAAACCTTGCGGCTGCTCTGCCTACGTGATACCAATACAGACGCACACACATACACACATACACAGATGCGCAGCAATATAAAATTTGTATAAACTGAAGGATTCCCGTGCATGTGCATGTGTATGTGTGGTAGTGGCTTTAGAGAAGTCTGTAGTAGACGGTGTTGCGTTAAACCATTGACTGCATTGCAGCAGAATTTCACAAATACCCCCACACACACACGTGAAATACAGATCAAATTTTGACGTGTCTTTAGTGGCATATGTGGCATAACACAACAAAAATCTGTGTTTTGGGTTTGTGTGTGTGCGCGCGCGGTAAACAAAGAAACCAACCGTGCCAGTGCCAAAATCGTTGACGCCACTTTGAACTTCGATCCGTGGGCAGAGCTCACGAGGTGCCGTTGAGCGTCGTTCAACGCCAGTTGCCAATTAGTCGCCTACCGGTGCAAGCGCATACGTAAAAGCGGTGACACAGTGAAGCTTCCGCTGAAATAATTTAGCTTAGCTGATATTGCATTTCATGGCGACTCGAAGATAATATTCCAAAATACGACGCATACAAATATTTGAACTTAGCAACAACACGAATACGCAGAGTTGATTGTTGCACGCCAAGCATTGTGAAAATAAAAATCGACTTCAGACCAAAAAAAAAAACAAACAAACGTAGCATATAATATCTACATATATACGTCGAGCTAAACCACATATACACACGCTTTACACCGCCCTTCTTCAAATACGCCCACCATCTACTCTACACACTCGAAATAACGCGGCGTTCGGTGGCTGACCTACGTGCGCGTGCACCCAAACAACCACTGCATAAGCACACAAACTGCAATTACAAAAAAAATAAACCATAACAACAAAAACAAAAACAACAAAGCAACAGCCGCAATCGACCGCATCCAACGATTCGTACAGCAGCGACTGACATCATCCGCCGCATCGTACTCATCGTCCTTAACGTCGTCTCAAGATGACCACAGATTTGTTGTTTCCGAAAATTTCGGATTGCTCATACGTCTCGTGTTACTGGTGAGTACTCGCATATTCAAGCATACATACATTCGCATGTAGCCACATATTGGCATAGCACAAATACTTGCATAGAATACAGAAACATAAAACCAAATTAATATAAACAAACCACAACGGAATGAATAAATTTAACCGTGGGGTGTCTGTTTGTCGAAACTATGAAACTCTGCAAAATTGCATTGCTCGCTTAGTTGGGTGCGCACGTGTGTGTGTGTATGTGCTGACAAGTCCCCTTTCACCACTAAAATCACACATTTTATTTAAGCTATTTATTTACATTTATTTTGTCTTTTTAATTTCTTGCTGGCTCAGCTCAGCTGCTGTTGCCGCACTCAAGGCGATTCTGCGCGTCTCAAATAGTTTATTATGTGCTTCTATCCGTACATAACTACCTTCACACAAACTGCTGCCATCTGAGTGTGTGTGCATGTAGTTGTGTATGTGTATAGTGGCTGCTAGTTAGGTGGTAGCGTTGCAGTGGCTGTGCTACTGCTTTTCTTTCGGTGCGTATTCAAATTCGCTTCGCTCATTACTCAACGCGTATGGAATTAGGTCAAACGGTCATGCTCGTGCTTTGGGGGAAGAAATTGTGATTTTGCATTTTTTTCGCCTATGAAATGCTTCACATATTCTTTTATGCTTATATTTTTTATACGTGCACCACATTGGGGCATTTCAGTGGCACAACGGCCAGTGGAAAACACTTAGGACTTGGCACTGCTTAAAATGTGACGGATATATTTCATTCAACTCCTAATTTCAACTTCCGATTCAACTCCTAATTTCAACTCCCGCTTCAGCTCCTAATTTCAACAATTATGTAAATGAGTTTTAGCTTAAAATCAATTCGAAATCCCTACTTTTAACGCTTTCTAACTTCATTCCGAGATCACCCTCAAAATTCTGGCATAAAATATAAAAAAATTGTTTAACGCAGACGCGAATTTCCCAACTTTGTTAAAACTAAATCTTCGCTATCATCTTCTTAGAAGAGCGTAAATACAAGGAAACATAGTGAAGTCGTCGCTTTATTGCACCGAAAGGCAACTGGCGAGAAAAAGTGCATGTCATTTGAGAACAACAGCCAAAAATGAACTTTGTCAAATCTCATAGCGCTGCATCAAACGAGCGCCAAAAAAGGTGGGATACGGTACACTAGACAGGGCAAGTTTACTGTGAAGGTTCCCCGCACGACACTAACCGCCTTTTCACATGCCCATTAAACCCACTCATCTGACACCCCTCTCCCTCTGGACCCAGCCCATAGGGTTCAAAATGACTTCGCACTTAAAGCGACCGTCGACTACTGTGTGTGGTGGGGCCACTAAAACGATCCCTCCTCTCCTTCTGAGGAGGCACCCTTCCCGAGACACCGTTCCCGAGACTACTTTTTATTTTACTTCGGGAGTGCCCGAAACTGCATCCATAAAAGGACCAACTCTATGCACCCACGTCTGGGTCCACCATATTTGTAGCCGGCGTTCATGCTATAGGCTCGTCTTCTTGTGTCTCTATTTGTGCGGATTCGCTTTGTTGCACTGTGTCGAGGTCAATCTTCTTTTTCCGTAGTACGTTCTCGATGTATTTCTTTACCGCGTTCCAGATGTCCTCGAGTTCGAGCATTTTGCTCATTATGTTTGCTGAGCACGAATATTGCTGCGACAGTGCGGTAGGCTGAGGGAACTCTGAGTGCCGTTGTTCGTTGCACAGCCTCCAGTGCTTTGCGCTTGGCTTTGCAGTTTAGCACAATTCCCCATACTTCGCTGTCGTACAGGAGAATTGAACTTGTGGCCGCCGTAATTAGCTTTCTTTTGTTCTATGTTGGCCCACCGATGTTTGACATTAATCTACTTAGCATACCCGTGACCTTTGCTGCTTTGGTAGCCGCATGCCGTATCTGGGCTCAGAAAGTAAGCCTGCAGTCAAGTTGAATACCTAAGTATTTCACTACTTTTTGGGTCACTAATGACGTGTCGCCTATTTGCATGCTGACCTCGAGTGGCATGTGACTTCGTGTAATAAGGATGACTTCGGTTTTATGTTTGGCGAGTTCCAGGCCGTGATGATCAAGCCATATTTGCGTCCTTATCATGACCTAGTTCAGCTTCCTTCTAGCGTCTTTAGTGTTCCGAGCTGGTATGACCGCCGCTATATCATCCGCGTATCCCACTAGATATGTATCTTCTGGTGTTTTTATGCTCAATATCTCATCGTAGCTCAAATTTCAGAGATCGGGGCCGAGAATAGATTCTTGCGCTGCGCCAGAAGTTATCGCTTTTGTTTTCTGACCATCTGGTGTGTCGTACAGCAGTTCACACTCACTCAGGTAGCTCTGGAGAATCCTTAGCAGGCATGCAGGTATTCGAAACCTTTCTCGTAGTGCCTTTATAATGTCTATCAATCGTGACTGTTAAAGGCGTTTCGTACATCAAACGTTACCAGGACGGTGATGCGGTTCGGGTAGTGGCGTCTGCGTTGAGCGCTGCTTACCACCTCCTCTATTGCGCCAAGAGTTGATTTCCCGCGTCGGAAACCGTACTACCCTGCTGATAATCCTCCTGCACTCGCAATAGGCTGCAAGTCTGCGTTCAAGCAATTTCCCGGCTCTATTCAGCATGCAAAGCGGACAAGAAGCTGATGGTTGCGCTGGCTCACCCTTACCCTTACTGATCAGCATCAGTTTCTGTATCTGCACAGCTTAGGGAATATGCTTGGAGCTATGCATGCATTGTAAACATCGAGCATGACATCTGGTCGGCTTTCAGCCACAAGTTTGAGAGCTTCAGCTGGGATACCATCTGGGCCTGGAGCTTTGTTCCTTTTGAGGCTTCTTGCCGCTTCGCCTTGGGGGTCTCGGTCCCCGCACAACATAGGGTGCGTGGGGAACAGTATGTCCACCATTTTGCTGATGACATCACTGTCTAGATGTACGGCTGTGGAGTTGGCGTTTAGCTTCCTCATCAGGTGGACAGGACTTGGCTTCACTTGGTGTGTCCAACTGTCGCCGGTTAGGTCGAGAAAGAAACCAAAGAAAGTCGTCCAAAATCGTGTAAGCGGTTATCGCGCTAATTAACAAGAAAGAGAAACCACTATGAGCTTATCCTATCAATCTAACCGCTCTATCGAGCAGAAGCGTCGAAAATTGTCGAATATTAAGCACTCTTGCGTTTCATGAAGTCAACGTCAAACGACGGGGTTTCTCACGCTACATTTTTCTTAATCACAGCCGCGAAAGCTGAAATCTGCACCATGGCGTCGTCAATGCCTTGATCGCGGTTTGACTATCAGAAAAAATGTTAATATCTCCCTTGATCCCACGTTCCCTAAGCATTTTGCATGCCTACAGGATCGCAACGGCTTCTTACTGAAAAGCACTAGCAGTATTCGCCACTATTAAGGAAATAGAAAACTTGGCTGATTAAATTTAGAGAAAACCCCCTGCTCCGACTACCGATTGGAGCCATCAGTGAAGACAGAGGTATCAGATCGGTGCAGCTTTTCCGCTCGTTCCAACCGCGCCTACTTGGAGAGATTACCGTGGCACGCCCCTCGAACTTAGATCTGTCAGAAGTGCGGAGAAATGCGGTTGAGTTAAGTCTGAGTAAGTTCCTGACCATCACGATATTGAGGGTAACTGTAGAGCCGATGAACTAGCGAGACTCGTCACTAAATTGACAGTTGAGTACATAGATAATGACATAGGGATACCCTTACAAACTTGTAAGTTACTCATCCTTGAGGAAATTTTTAAAGAAAGCAAACGAAAAATGGCGTAATGAAGCCACCTGCAAAATCGCCCGTCAACTGTGGCCGACTCTAAATGCTAAACGCACAGAATCTTTGCTATGCCAAAATAAACACAGTCTTAGCACATTGATCTCAGAGTCATAACGGAGCACTGCATAATAGGTAGACACGCCTAAAGGATGGGTGTGCAAACACATGACTTCTGTAGAAGTTGTCTAGATGAGGACGAGGAAGAGATAATCTCGCACCTACTGTGCCACTGTCCTGCTCTATCCAGACGCAGGTTTACTATTCTGGGTAAACAATGAGTTCGAAGATCTCTGTTCTACAGAAATCACAGATATTCTAAAATTTTTTGAAAAGCACACACTGGTTTTAGGAAAGATAGCGACAAGATCCCCAAGCGGCATCACAATGGGCTATGAGCCTGAGTGTGTCCCACATGACAACCGCTTCAACCTAACCTAATTCCCATATTGAGAGAGTTACTTCAAAGGCCATTCTTTGCCTGCACAAGGCTTTTTGATAAGACATGGGGACTAAACCCTAGAATGACCTTCTGGACATTCACCACAGTTGTGAAACCCATAGTCATTTATGCATCCTTAGCATGGTGACCCAAAGTCAAGCAAAGAATAGCAGTAATCGAATTAAACAAACTGCATCGCCTGATATGTGTTGGTATTACAGGGGCTATGAGAACATGTCCCACGGATGCATTGGGTGTGCTCCTGAACATACCACCGCTTCCAATCTTGATTGAAAGGGAAGCTCGCTCGAGTGCCTTAAGATTAAAAGGTATGCCTGAACTTAAAAGTGGGATATGAAAGGACAGGAAAGACTATCACCTAAACCAATACTATTCAGGAACTTCCAAGTTATATTTAATGAACGCACAGACTGGAGAACTAATTCTATCACTTTCAAACCTGGCTCTCAGCTATGGTTTACTGATGGGTCCAAATTGGAAAATGGTAGAACAGGGGCAGGAATCTATGGGCCTAAATTCAAAAAATCGATTCCGATGGGAATCTACCCAACAATATTCCAGGCAGAAATACATGCCATCGAAATATGTGTGAGAGAATGCCTTAGCAGGAAAATGAGAGGTACTCACACCTTCATACTTTCAGATAGCCGAGCGGCTCTAAAAGCCCTTCTATCAACAACTATCACCTCTAAATTGGTAAATGATTGCCTAAACCTTCTCAACACGTTAGGGAACCTCAACATAGTAACACTAGGCTGGATTCCGGAACATGAAGGACATGAGGGAAATGAAATGGCTGAGCACCTTGCAAAACAAGGAGCAAATATGCAACTTACTGGTCCTGAGCCTTTCTGTGGACTCACAAAAAGGCCACATTAGTCAGAGTCAAGCCAAATTATTCCTAAGTCCCAACAAAGTAATATCTGACAAGCTTCTCTCACTAAGCAGAGTCGAACTGCGTATTTTAACAGGATATCTTACAGGTCACTGCAGCCTGAGGTATCATCTAAATAATATTGGTCTATCTGAGACCAATGTCTGCCGCGTTTGCGAAATGGACATAGAAAACTCAGAACATGTGCTTTGTGAATGTCCTGCGTTGGGCAGACAGAGACTTCATCACCTTGGTGGTATCGTAGTATCTCCATGCAATCTTTGGAACAACAAACCCAAAATGGTGCTAAAATTTTTAAAAAGCCTAAACTGTAGGGTTACAAAAATAGGCCTTTGACATTAGATCAGCTCTGCTCGCAGTGCGTAATGGCCTTCTAATAATAATAATAACCTAACCTAAGTCTGATATTATTTGATGCTCTTTGACGCTCTCTGTATAAAACCCAATTTGATGAGAATTTGGGTATTTAAATGAAATGTTTCGCTCACTTCACGTGTAAACTGCAGTTCAGGTTTGTTATCAAATTTTCTTCGTATTCAATGATTTCTAAATGATTCAACAAAACTGTGTATGGCACTCCCCGTGGAATGCCCCAAAACCAGTATTTACATCAGTTTTATTTTTGTTCTTTTTGCTTCTTTTTACGTTACAATTTTCTGGTGACACTTTGTCCTTCCTTTCGACAAATTGTACAACAAACTATCCAAAAATTGGTGAAATATTTGCTCCAACACTCCAGTGCCATAGGGGGGCGCAGCGCGCTCTGCTATGGGCAGCGCCGCAATTCATAGCCATGCGGGCATCCATGGCGGGCAAGAGATGGTTGCAATGAAATTTAAGTAATTGAAACTTAAAACGACAGCGATTAATGTTCGGGAAAAATAACTAAATATATTCGAGTGTCAACAAGATGAATTTATATTGCATTTGTGAAACATTGTTGCCTCCAAAGATGGCGAATGCTCGAATGCTCGTAAATACCAGGATGAAGATGATGGGAAAGAAGGCAAGTAAAAGCGAAGTGTCAATTAGATACATCTACAACTTGTTGTGGAAAAAATAGGAGAACTTCTAGGGCAAGTACATAATTCGTTTGCGTAAATAAGAAATCCTTGCGACACCAACTGGCATCAGTGAATTTGTGAAATTTCGTATGCCGGAAAATACGAGCGAAATGTGCTTAAATGTCAAGGCGAAACACAGCTGCGTTGATTTTAGTTTCGGCATGCGGTTATGTGTGACATGCATACAAACGCACATAGCACACATACGCACACATACATACATAAATGTGCACATAAATATTTCATACATGACAGATAATAGCTTTTAGCTTGAAGTGAATCGAATTTATGCGCAGAATTGTATAGTAAAGATGTGTATGTATGTATGTATGCATGTATGTATGTGTGTATGTGTGTGTATATGTATGTATGTATGTATGTATGTATCCTTAAATTTGTATGCATAATAATAAATTGTGACTTAACTGAAATTTGACGGCAGATTATTTGAATTGGTTGAAGTGGAAGTGAGAAGAAATTAAAAACTGTTGAGGAAAGAGGATATGCAGATTAGAGCGCCCATAAAATGGGCAAAAATGGTGGGAAGCGCAAAATATTTTTTTTTTGTATTCACTGAACGCCCATTTTCGCCCAAAAAATAATTTTCTCTAATGGGAAAAAGTATGCTAGATTGGGGTTAATTAAGTAAAATAATGGTTTAAGCTTTCTGCTTTTTTGAAAAAAATCTTTATACTGGGTAGCCGAAAAAGTCTTTTCGTATTTCTAATCAAACTTCAACTCATTTTTTTATATTTATAATGAGCTTTATTAAATCAAATATGTACCATTTTGGTCTACCACCTTTTGCCATTTTTCTTCTAGAGACATTATTCCATCATTGTAAAACTTTTGTGGTTTCTCGGCGAAAAACTGCGATAAGTAATTTTCACAGGCTTCTCATGAAGCCAACTTTACTCCATTAAGGGAGTTCTGGATTGACCGAAACAAATGGTAGTTCGATGGTGCAAGGACAGGGCTATACGGTGGATGCGTCAAAACTTCCCAGTTTTTTGCCGAGTCATCAAAGATGCGTGTGGACTAGCGTTGTCCTGATGTAAGACGACGCCCTTTCTGCTGATCAGTTCTGGCCGTTTTTTTTTTGATTGCTTGCTTCAATCTCATCAGTTGGTGACAGTAAAGTGTAGAATCAATCCTTCGAGCAGGCTGGAGCAGCTCATAGTGGATGATTCCTTTCCAATCCCACCAAACACACAGCATAACCTTTCGAGGCGTCAATCCTGGCTTTGCGACCATTTGTTGAGCTTCACCACCTTTCCACCATGATCTTTTTCTCACATTATTGTCGTATTTGACCCACTTTTCGTCTCCTGTTACCATTCGCTTCAGAAATGGTTCGGTTTCATTTCGTTTCAGCAAAGAATCGCAGATGTTAGTTCGGTCCATTAAATTTTTCACAGACATCGAGCTTCTTTTTGTAACCAGCCTTTTTTAAATGGTTCAAAACCGTTTGATGATGAATGTTTAGTGCCTTGGCGATGTCATGGCAGCTTATGTGACGGTCCTGGTCAATCTTTTCCATAATTTCATCGACTTTTTCAACGATAGGTCGACCGGAGCGAGGTGCATCTTTCACTGGTAGCACTGGAGATAGATGACTCCAACGACATCTATTGACAAAATACGAAAAGACTTTTTCGACTACCCAATATGTTAGGTAGGCGTGGATATATACCGATATTGCCCATTTTCAACAAGAGACAACGCCGCATAGAGACAACGAAGCCACTTAGACGAAATGGGTCCGTTGTGAGCCGCGAGGGCGGGACTACATTTCCCTTACCATATTGAACCATCCTGAGCTTTTGACAAAGCGTAAAAGGTTGTTGATACCTAAAGTGTATAGATTATCTATATTCATTAAGAAGTAGGATCTTAAATATCGGCTCCTGCTTCTGGCTAGAGCAGGGCATGTGCAAAAATGGTGTTGAATTGTTTCCAACTCCTCCTCATTTCTGCAGCTACGACAGAAATCATGCGTGTAAACGCCTAATCTCCTTGCATGATTTCCTGTGAGACAATGTCCTGTGAGGGCCCCTACTAACGTTCTAATTTCAAGTCTACTCAATTTTATAATATTCTTGAACAGACGTAGATTTAGCCTTGGTCATTTTTGCCATGTTAGCAATTTCACAGGTATTGTCACTAATCTATCTTTGATTTACAGAACTGATTAGTGCGTCCTTAATAAAAAGTTCACAAATTGCGATAGGTACCCCCCTAAAATTACTTATGTTTGGCATACAGGTACCTTCTCTTGCAAGTTAGTCTGCCCTACAGTTCCCTGGTATATCACTGTGGCCTGGAACCCAGCGTAAGATAATACGATATTGTTTGGCCATCTCATTAAGAGATTGGCGACAATGTGAGTCACTCCTTGATGTTGTTTGGAATGCATCCAGGGCTCGTAGGGCAGCTTGGCTGCCTGATAGAATGCAGATATCTGTTGATGATATTCTGTTGGATCTTCTTCAAACCATTCCAGTCTAGAAGGGATTTTCATTAGGAAATTCCTTTCGAAGCAGAGAATGGGAGGGTGATAATCACACTCACTGGGTATATCCTTATAGGAGTTTAAGATGGTTGAATGTCCATGTGTGACAGTCCTCCATTTTGAGCTCGCTTTGAGCCTTAAAGCGGAGCAGGCCGCTGAGTATTTGCAGAAGAGATCTAGGAGTGTCAGATGTAGCATGATGTCCAAAGCCATGGATGGCGTGGTTTTCATGACGCCACATATTGCTAATTCCGCTGACCTCTGCACCTTATTCAATAAATTAGAATAGGTTTTTTTCTGCATAGCACACCACCAGACAACATTTCGATATAGAAGAATGGGTCTGACGACAGCAGTGTAAAGCCAATGAGCAACCTTAGGTTTATTTCCCCAGGTCTTACCTAAAGCTCTCTTACAGGCATAGAAAGCTAGGCTCGCTTTCTAACTCTTTCTACGATTTTGACTTTGACTTCCAAGTCAATTTCCTATCTATGTTTAGACCCAAGTACTGGGTTTCTTCCGAAACCACGAAAGCTTCCCACTTGAGCATAATTGGACTTAGCTGGGGGATTTTGTGTTTCCTAGTGAACAATATGAGTTGTGCTTTGCCTGGGTTGACTCCTAGACTACACTTTTCTGCCCACCTAGAAAGTATATCTAGAGCATTTTGTATTAGGTCTCTTAATGTAGATAATTTACCAGAGACAGCAATGACAACATCATCGGCGTAAGCTATCACCTTACAGCCCACCGATTCCGGTGTTAACAGAAGTTTATTTACAACTGCGTTCCATAAAAACGGTGAGAGAACTCCACCTTGCGGTGTACCTCTACTCGCCAATCTCCTGAGCACCGATTCTCCTAGATTCGCTTCAATGATTCTGCTATTTAGCATTTTGTCAATGAAGCCTACCAAGCCCGGTTCTACCCCAAGATCAGTGAGTGCTGCAGTGACGCCTGCTGATTTATTGCTTCTTTTCTCAAGTGAAAAAATGCTACAAGAAAAATTTCCCATACCATCACTTTCGCACCGCTATGTTCGACTGTCTCGGCCGTGTATTGGGGATTATATTCAGCATTTCATGGACGACGCACATACTGTCTAGACCCAGTGCCTCCATATAGAATCACCATTACATCCGTCCACAAAATATTTCTCCTTTTTCCTTTGGCCAATTTATGTCTTCTGTGGCAACTTTTAAGCGCGCTGCAACGCGTGCTTTTTTGTCAGCAAAGGAACTTTGCGTGGACTTTGCGCATATATTGGGTTGGGAAATAAGTTCATAGCGTTTTTATATTTGCTTGTATTTTATAACGATTTTTTTGTTGTTTGGCAAAGGGTAAGTATTTATTCGGTGGAACTCTTTCTGCTCTACAAAACTATGTTAATTATATTTTTGAGTTATTTAATTTTTTATTAGGTTTAAGACTTAGAAATGGAATATCCAGAAGGCAAAAATCAACATTTTAGACACCTGCGGTTCTCTGCTTTTCATCGAGATCAAAAAGCTGTCGAAGCTGCCCGGGACATTTGCGACGTGTATGGGGAAGGTGTTTTAGGCGAGTCTATGGCGTCGATGACACATCTCGAAGCGGACCGTCTTCTGAATTCGATGAAGAAGGCATCACATCACTTTTGAAGGAGCGGAGGAACGGACGCCAAACCAGTCGTGAATTGGCGGAACAAATGAACAGCGGTCATAAAGCGACTCTCAATCAACTTCATTCAATGGGATTTATCGAAAATTTAGGAGCCTGGGAGCCTACGTACTTCACGAGTTCCACGAAAACATCAAAGACAGTCGCCTATCTCGCCAGCCATCGAGCAACACGCGGTCATAAACAGCGATTTTTGTACCGAATCGTAGGATTTTCATCCTAAGAAGAACATGATATGTGTTTGATGGGACTGAGAGGGCATGGTGCACTGGGAAATGCTCGAAAAGAATGGCACGGTCAACAAGGAGCTCTAGATTGCCCAGCTGCAACGCGTCGACTAAAAATGCCCCCAAAGAGCGTCAAAGCCGCACTCCAAGAGCTCGAATGTGAGTTCCTTCCGCATCCGCCGTTCAGCATTCTCCGTACCTTGCACCGACCGATTATCATCTTTTCCGCTCTCTGTCAAACCATATGAAGGGCGTTACCCTCGACAACAAAGAGGTTCGCACGCTTAAAAACTGGCTTAACAACTTCTTTGACACCAGACCAGACGATCTTTGGCAGGACTGCATGCACAAATTGGTCGAGAGCTGGGAAGAGGTTGTAAACAGCAACGGCGAATATCTAATTGATTAACTTATTGATATGATTTCTGTTTTTTATTTAAATAAAAGTCTTCGGTAAAAACGCTACGAACTTATTCCCCAACGCAATAGTAGGCATGGGCGCTCCCATTATTTCGAACACAGCTGTGCATAACTAAATCGACTCAAAATTATAAATACACCATCTTTTTGTCAGTTTTGTCTACTTTTCTTTGACTTAGTTCTCATTAATTTTGTATAAAAATATAGTTCATTCTACGACACATGAAATATAAATCAAAATTTAAAACTGTGTACAAGATTATAGGAATTCGACGAATTTTCATGAAAATTTAAAACTTGCATCAAAAGTAAAAAAAATATATATTTTGTGCGCAGTTTTGTAACTCATTAAACTCCAGTGGAAGTTTGAAGTGACTCAAAATTCCCGTTGATTTTTGATATTTTTTTCCATGGCAGGGACCTTTTTGCAGAGGCAACATTTTTTAAGGAAACTTTTGACTTGGACCCATTCTAACACATGCCCGGCAAAAACGAAAATTTGATTGAAAAACGTGCTGCTTCTAACGAAGTTACAAGTTTGTTTGTTTGAATACGAAAATCAACAGCCAACTCTAATTAAATTTCACTGAAATGTGCGCGGGTAATACTCGTAAAGAAGGTCAGTCCGGACCGCATTTAGCCTTCCGCAGCAAAATCATGACAAAAATATTTTTTGCATCCTCCAAAAAAAAACAACATCAAAGAGAGCATTAAAGTTTTTATTTGTTATTTTGTTGGCGTCTTAATGTGGAATTTTTGGTAGGCACGCACGCATGCTGAAGTTCGCTGTGTTTGTGTAAAAAAAAAAATGCCATCACAGGAATGAGAGCCAGGCGCTCTTAGTAGGAGTGAGGAGTAAATTTATATCTAAGCAATGCTTTTGTGTGTGTGCGAATGTGTATGAATGCAGAATAAAATCAGACGTGACAACAAAGAAAGTGCTTTAAAACTACTCAGTGGCGCAAAATTAATCATCCAGCTTTGTGTTTGAATAACTTTTTTACTAAACGGAAAACGAAAAAAGATTTTGAGTCATGAAATTCTCCGCCCCGCGCGCTCCATAATTTGTGTTTGTTTGTCAAAACAAAAAATAGAAATCTGCCCATAGGTTTTATTAATTTTGCGCCACCTTGGATTTTTGTATGGCATTTGATCAATTCATTTAAATCAGTATGTGTGTGTTAAATTTTAGGATTTTAAAAGTCCTGTAACTCATTGTCTAAAAAACGGAGAAAACTGTTCTTATTTTTTTTAAGTGAAGTAGATTCTATAAAAACTATATAAAACTGGGTAACTCAAAGCTCCAAACTTTGTACGAAATTCGCAAAAATTTAACAAATTTCAGAAAAAATACATCGAAATTTTCCATCTTTTATTTACAATACAATCGTGAGTTTTGCAGTCCATTCAGTTTTAATACAATAAAGATTCAAAGTCTCATAAAAGTCGCTTTGATTTTTGGCAAAATTGGAATAAAGTCTTTCATTTGGTACAGATAACTAAATTTTGTTCTTTCTATAGTCAGAGACTTTTGATAAAAAGGGAATTTACTGAAACCTAAAGAAGTGCGTGTTATTGGTATCTAGGAAAAACTTTCCCTGGCTATTCAAATCCAGTTTTATATGGGATGGGAATAAGTTTCCGCACTCGAAAAAGAGGTATCGCTGCTGATACTATTTTTGGTGTCTGATCTATCGATGGAAATGGTCTAGAAAGCAAGTAACTGGGTGCCACATTAATTAAAGGAGAGGGATATCGAGAGACCTTTGGTGTAAGATGCTTCTTGAACGGAATAGAAAAAAATATTCATGCTTCAAAGGTTTTGTTGTGCATCTGGTGGGATCTTAAACCATCTGAAACCATCACTGGCAATCATTTCCGACTGCAGCTAATGCGTTTGAATCGAGCTCTCAGAGGAAAGCGGCCGGAATGGGACGGTAGACATGACAAACTTATTTTTCTGCACAACAACGCCAGGCCACGAGATGCTAAATGGGTCCAGAAATATTTAGAAAGACTGAATTTGGAAATCTTGCCCCACCCGCCATATTCCCCAGACATTGCACCTTCGGATTACTATCTGTTCTGATCAATGCAGTCAGCCCTTATTGGAGAGCGGTTCACTTCATACGAGAGCATCGCAAACTGGCTCAATGAATGGATCAAGTCAAAAGAACTCGAATCCGTATACTACCTGAAAGATGGAGTAGAGTTGTAGCTTCCAATGGCACATACTTCACATAATATCAAAGCTTTAATTGTTTGAATAACTCGTAACTTTGGCTAAGAAAAGACTGAAACTTATTCCCATACCATATATTTTACTTTATTTTCAAGTAAATCAGACTGGAGCATTACCTATAGCGTACGGAGACAGTTTTTTTTTTTTTTGCATGACAACTATTTTTGCTGAAAATTTCATTGAAATCATTCTATCCATTCGTCCTGTAGCTTACGAACAAAACATGGCACTTCAACTTATATAATTAGGATAGATATATCTCGTCTTTAGACATATACTAGCTTTAACCCGCGGCCCCGCTCGCGTAGGAGTAGTTTTGAGGGATTTAGGATATGTATCTAAAAGAATTACAAACAATAATTTCATAGAAAATAATTTTGTATTAATAACCATAATATTACAATACCCGGCATCCATTGCTATGCCTCGTTGAATAAAATCAAAACAACCAATCAGAAAAATATCAAGCAAAATTATTTTTATTAATTTTCTATCTCAAACCGATTTTGAACTTTGGATTTGGGTCATAGTTGAACAGCTTATGCGGATTATGAAGTCTAGAGTGTGCTACAAATAGTGAGAAATAGGAAAAACTAAGATTTTTTAGATTAAATTTAAGCAAATATTCGATTATTAGTCACGAATGAGAGAGGTGGCGCGGCCTGGGGCTGTGGGAAGGGAGTTCCATCATAAAACATGCCTATAACCTTCATTGGGTTAAAAAATGAATGTATAAAAACTTTTACGTCATTTGGTGTTGTCGTTTCGTAGTGATGCGCGGACAACGTACAGACATTCACCTTTATAGTATAGAAGATATGGAGATAGCATCTGTTTTTTTTGGGAAGGGGAGCTAAACATGTCAGAAACATTTTGATTAGTGCCGTCGAGCCAATGGTATGTGGACTCCCACTAAAACAGACCTCCCCTCTTCGGCTGACTTTAACCGCGGAACCGCATTTGCACTACATCGAGAGTGAAGCCGTGATTGGGGCTATTAACCACAAAAGAAAGACTCTCTACCTATGACGTGTGGAGTTTATAAGTCGTTGATAATCTCCATTACTTTCGTTATGAAGCAGATGGAACTTCGCAAGTGTGCGGTAATGCCATGTGCATTACTATCTTGCCTGCGTATGATATGATTGTGCGTCTTTAACTCAAGTGTCTGTAATTGTCGTCTGTACATCTGTGTCGACCTCCTCTGGAACACTCTTCCATGTTCAATTCAGCATTTGTCGAGAAGTTCGGTGTGATCAGACGTGACTCAGGACGTTGATATTATTTAGCTCTGGCTGCGCTACTCAAACTGCTCTATTGTTCGCCTTTCTTCGTCCTGCTTACGTAGTACACGGAGTTGCCTGTCTTCCATCGGACGCTGTCTCCCCAGGTGGCGTATAGGGAATTCTCCACAGGGATATGCAGGGTAGGTTAGAAATAAAATATCCCTGGCGGACCAGAACAGGCACACACCTGCTTGGAGATGTATTTCAACCAAGAAAAACGCAAAGTGTAAGCACTTAGCTGCGAAATTCCATCAGTGTTTGTTTTACAGTAAGGGGCTGTTGGGTCAGCGTCTGACTGAGAATGAGCGCAACCACACCCTGGAAGGTTGACTACAAGCAGTCGAAACGGTCACATGACAATCTCATGCTACAGCAATGGATACTGGATTCTGAGTTCAGGGGGATTCTGGTATCATATCACTGGAAACCGTCTTGAATTGATTATGTGAGCTGGTAAATGTAGTTACTGTACCATTAGTATGTGGATTGAAACCCCACAGAAACTGCGGTGCAAGTATTGCCACGTCCCGATAAAACCGTGGCAGGTCTGGAGGTACGTTCTCAGTAGGTCGCTGTCAACTTATATTAGTAGTAAAGATTATATCGCGCTTGCTTCCTTTTAACACCGACCCGGATGTGAACATATGCACTCATAAGGCCATGTGTCAACACTCGCGTCGACCTCCCTGCATTGCAAAAATCCACGGGATCATAAAGGCGACTGTACGTACGAATTAGGATAGCGACACCAAAGACGAATGCTGCCTTCACTAGAGAATGCCACACAACGCCGAGGACTACTCACATTGATAGTTTTTTATTTGGACTGGGCCGGCTGTGGGCACACAACGAGATACTAACAAAACATATTAGAGCTCCCCTGATTAGTCGATCATTTGAACTTAAATTTATAAGTGTGTGATCAAGCGACTTTTTTGTCTCAACGAAATATATGAAATGTATCCAATGTATCGAACGCTCAAGTCAACACTGTTTACATCATAGTTGAACAATCAGTTGAGTGGCGCCCCCCCGCTTTATATCCTGTTGAGTACGAATGGAGCTCCCGCTAAGATAATCCATCTCATCAGAACCCTTTATGAGAACTCTGAACTGACAGTTCTGCACAATTGCAATATCAGCGACCCATTCACCACCAACGCAGGCGTGAAGCAAGATTGGCCTCCCCTGTCGCTCCTTCTCTTCGCTGTCGTCATAGAACGAATTGACCCTGCACAAAAGAGGCATCGTATAGAGTTGCACTAGACATGTCGAGGATCTAGACATCGCCGATGACATCTGCCTTCTACCTCACAAACTCACTGGCATACAAGCGAAGGCGGACAGACTGGTCACGCTGGCACGGGCTGTCGGACTGGTGGTCAACATCGCTAATACCAAAACTATGCGAGCCAACCACAGTAAAGCAACATATGCAATGGTTGACGGATGCCCAGGGGAATTTGTCGAGAGCTTCTGCTACCTCGGCTGCACTATCACGGCAAACGGCGGAGCAGTGGAAGATGTCAACTGCAGGCTAAACAAGGCAAGGGCGGCGTTCGGGCGAATACATACAGTATGGGCGAGTTAGCAAATTTTCCAGGCGCTCTAAACTGTGAATATTCAGCTCATGCATGAAGTCAGTATTGCTGTACGGAAGTGATGAATGGCTGGTCTCTAACACCATCACACAGCGGCTACAATCTTTCGTCAACAAATGTGTCCGCATCATCTGTAGAATATTCTGACCGAACACAATCAGCAACGACGCGCTGTAGAGATTAACGAATGAGGATGGATAGGTCACATGCTTAGAAAACTACCAGATAGCACCACGAGAATGACACTGGACTAGAACCCGCAGGGAAGCAGAGGTGGCGCGCGGACAAAGAATACTTGGAGAAGGTCGATGTTGCGCGAGCTGGCAGCTGCCGAATCACGTGGCATGGCACAAAAACAACATCCCAAAACCGTGTACGATGCAAGAGTCTTGTCGAGCTCCCGAGTGGAGTGAACAAGGAAATAAAAAGAAAAGTGTATGGCATCCAAGTAATCACCTGCATGTTAGCGGCACTTTTTTGAATAAATTAAGTTTCCTTCCAATTGTTTATCGAATGCGTTGAGGTGTTTTGTTTTTCGTGCCTGTCCGCCCACAAGAAAATACACATACACGTGTGCACATATACATACATGTAGATGCATAAGTATGTGTCAATGAAATACGTATTGAACTCTTCATGCATTGCGAGGCGTTTGCGTATAAAACACAAGCAACTATTGTGGGCACTTGAATTAATATCTGGAGCATTTTGTTTTAAATTTTTTTTTTTATTTTTTATACAGCAAATGAGTGCTGGGGAGAATTATGCTGACACAAAAGATGTGAAGCTTTGGCCTGAACAAAACATAAATTTACATCTGATTCCTGTGCAGAGCGAGTTTCTACGCACACACATGGATACGAGTGCATACGAATACATACATAATTATGTGCACGTATACTGGTTAGAAGCTGTGTTGCATGATGCGCAATAGTTAGATAAATAAAGGGTGGTGCAACTGCAAATTTCTTTTTAAAAAAGAAAAAAAAAAATTAAGAAATTAAATCAGTTTTAATCCACAAATGCCGTGAATGCTGGAGTGCATAGCATTGAGCTGTCAACCAGTTAATATCGTCGAGGTGACTGATGTTAACTAAAAGCTTGATTGTTCGTAAAGAGCTCTTACATGGTTAGACTGCCTTATACAACGTGCAAGCGGTTCATTTCGACTAAAATTGGTCATGTGAGAAGGTAAATGGAACATAGAACTGAGTCTAAGGTTTCGAGTGGGACAATTATAAAGTATTAGCTCCAGAAAGAAGTGGCATTTGATATGGTGCGTAACTGCGTCCCTTATAAACATTACCAATGAAATTTTTCTCCGCATTTCTAAAGTTGGCAATGCTAACAAAAGACAACTACTTTTATAGGCAGGCAAACTACAAGGCCAACGAAGTGAATATTTATTCAATTCATTCTCACAAGAGAAAAATACAAATTCTTCAGCGTAGAAATATCCTAGAATTCCTTATTACAAAGCCAAGCATAGATCCAGACTTGGCAATAAGAGAAGTATATATGTTTAGAAAACGATATTTTCGGTGTAAATATGATCCCCAAGTCTTTCTTTTCATAAATTTTTTTGAGGGTGGTAGGGCCCAACTTGTAATCGAAATCAATCGTAACTTTGTGTCTACTGAAGGACATGTGCTAGCATTTACCAGCATTAAGAGGGAAAGAGTTATCATTACACCAAGCTTCCAATCTTGTTAAGTCTTCTTGAAGTCTTATGCAGTCAGTTACGACCCCTATCCGACTGCAAATTTTCAGGTCATCTGCGTACATTAGACAACGTGATGTCTGAAAAACGTCTGGAATGTCATTAACAAATATTAAGAACAATAGTGGCTCAAGATGGCTATCTTGAGGTATGCCTGAGGTAACTTTGATGGCATCCGACTTTATGTTATTTATACGAATGAATTGAGTTCTATCTGTTATATAAGATGCAAGCCACTTAAGTAAGCTAGGATGGAGGCCAATTGAACCCAGCTTTTTAAGTAGGATACTATGGCTGACTCTATCGAACGCTTTCGAAAAATCGGGGAATATGCCATCGCATTGTTGGCCTTTTTCAAATTGGTTTAAGAAAAAATTTGGGAATAACCCTAAATTCGTAACAGTAGATCTCTCCTTAACAAAGGCGTGCTGATTAGGCGACATGAGATCTGAAGGAGGTTTAATCCTATTTATATTGTAAAATATAATTTTTTTAAAACTTAGTTTAATAATTCACTCAGTTTTATTTAGCTTTACTTTTTTTAACATCTGGTCGCATTGCCCCCGATTGCGGTTATTGTTGGTGTTCTTCTCCTTTCAGCAATCAAATCTCTCTCTCTCACAGCTGCAGTGTTGGCTAGTTTTGGCTATGAAAAACACTAAAGTGCCCATTTAAAGAAAAGAAAATACCTAATTTTTATTGAATTGCTTAAAGAACTTTGTATGCGTGACATATTGTCTTTACTGTGAGCGTTTTTTAATATAAATTTGTTATGGTTGTGTAAAATAGACTGTATGGGAAGCAGGGTTTTGAAAAACCATCCTTGTATTTAAGACTTATGTTAAGAAAATCACTTTAAAAGTGGCCGAAAAAACACTTTTTTGCTATATTTGATGTTATATAACAAGCTAAGGTACTCCTTTGTCAAAAACGTGGTTATGGTTTCTTCAGTATCATCTGGAATTTTTTTGTGTTTTTTACTATAATTACACCTCGAAGCTTTAATTCGTATCTAGTAACTTCAAAGGCTTTTTAAAATTAATAAAAATGTCTTAAATGTTAAGAAGAGTTGAGAGAAGTAAATACAATATTCTTGTACGAGTATAACGTCAAAAGGAGCAAATAAGTGCAAATCCCACTTAAAAAACATCAAATTTTATAACAATCAACAAATTTTAATTGGCACTAAAATCTTCTTAGAGTGGCCGTTTTAGCCTTAAAAAGCCTTTTAAAAATAAATTTTTTTTCTTAAATTAAAATTCTTGGTAGCTTCCAATTAAAAACCAAACTAACATCAAACACTAAAATTTTCGTATTTTGAGTATCAAAAGCACTAAATTTATTGACAACACTCTACAACTAGGCTAGTGTGACGTAACGAACTCTCTGATGGGCGCAATCTAATTTCTATGATTCTTGTATAACGCTTACCGTTGACTGACGGCGCAAAATTCCATGAAGTCGAAGTGGAAACCTCATAAAGAATCTACCGTTAACTGAAATGTGGTTTCCAATATCGTTTTAAAAAACGATAGGAAAAAAAACAATAGGTGTCACCACTCCAAAATTCGCTCAAAACTATCACTCGCCATGATTCAGTGTCGGGCTAATTAGTGAGAAAAAAGAGGCAGTAGCACCACGCTGAGGGCACCACAGAAATGGAAAGAGAAAAAGGAAACGAAGGGTTTTCTCACGGGTCACTACCCGCGAAGTATGTATGCCGTGAGACTTCGAATTACTTTGAGTCTTTTTTTGCGTCAGCTGTATGGAGGATGAGGTGGCACCATCTTAGCACCTTCTCTTTAGCTGCGCTGCCACTTCTTTCCTACGCCTGCTGATGTAGCAGGTCTTGATATTAAAAATCTGATGAAATTCATCTGTAGGATAAAGCGACTACAAATCAGTCATCGTTTGTAATCCACAAATACTCTATCGGTTTCCTTCACCTCTTTGCCCTCGCAATGACATCAAAAAGGATGAACTTGAATTCTTAGTCCGAGGGGTCCACTTTCTGGGCAACCAGTATAACCTAATCTAACCTTAGAAGCTATGATTGTTGATATTTAAAAATGATATAAACTAAGCGACCCTCGAAGTTCGATTTATCAGACCTCAGAACATTCGACCAATCTTCCTACGTAAACTGTTTATGTATCGGAGAGCTCATTCTAAAAACGTTTATCGATTTTTTTCTGAAAGTCACGGCTTCTTTCGGGCTTTGCGCCCTTTCTAATCTGCTTCCAGTTGTACTTCTTCCTGCTGTTCGAACACGTATGTTTCAATTTCCTCCCACAGGGCAGCTGCAAGAGCAGAAGAGTATTTTTTACAATCCTTGCGAGAGTCGCATATAACTTTTCGGTCTTCCCGTACACTAGTGAGGTGTGTTCGTCAACTTTATGATTTATTATAGTGGAATTTGGTCGCAGTAATTCACTTAAGGGGTTACATGGGTTTCGTCGCGTAAAAAAAGGCCTATTTTCAATATAAAAGTTGCAATATTGGCAGACATTTTTCCAAAAAAATGGAAATTTCGCTCAAATTTGCTTAATTTTTTTTTTTTTTTTTTTTTTTTGAAGTTGTAATTGAAAAAAAAAAATCCTTCGTACAAGCACGAGTAAATTGTATCTCGAACACCTGTGTAAAATTTCATCAAGTCGGTTGAGTAGTTTTCGAGAACATTTGACAGCCGACTTTGAAAACAGGGTTCCGAGAAAAACGCGTTTAAAGCTTTGAGTAACAATAAAAGTGGCTTGGAGCGCACACCTTCCAAAAGCTGCCTGAAACTATTATTCGGATCGTGTTAAAAAATTAGGGTAATATTCTTGAGATGTTGTATAAATTAATAAGTCAAAAAAAAATGATTTTTTGAACCCACGAAACCCATGTAACTCTTTAATAGTACACGCTTTTTAATGGCAGAAATACACTCAGAGGTTTTGCCATTGCCTGCGAGGGGCAACCGCTATTAGAAAAAATATTTCCATCATTTGGTGTTTCATGCATGGCGATTCGAACCGGTGTACTTCCGGATGGTAGTCAAGCACCAACGCATTCGCATAATTCGCCATTCAACTCCTTATTAGTGCTTCGGAAAAATGTTGCTTGCCTTCATACAAACTTAAACTCTAGCCTTACTTAAGGGGTACCGCTGGTCTACTAAAGCTCGAAAATTTAGGGTTTTTTTACAATAAAAAAACTAAAAACCATATTAGAATTTTTTTGTTTTTTTATTTATCTTATTTTACATACAAAAATTAAAACAAAAATTTTACTTTAATAATTTAAAAAATGGCGCTGAAGTTGACTCTAGCCTTACTTAAGGGTCTCGGTGGTGTAAAGCTCGAAAATTTTGGGTATTTTCAAGTTTTTTTTTACAATAAAAAAAATAAATAATTATTAAATTAATTAATTAATTATTAATTAAATTTTTTACGCTTTTTATTTAACTTTTTTTGCATACAAAAATGAGAATTTGTTTTTTTTTTCAGTTTTAATAATTTTAAAGATAGCGCGGATGTTGACCCTCCCGAGAAATTGGACCTGAACGGTGTTATCCATTTTAGCTCTTCTATATATCTGAAAAATATTAGTCGGTATGGCTATATATATGTCTTGTACTAGAAAAAAAATTGACAAAATGGCGCGGTTTTGAATTTGACTCTCTAAAAATCGGGGTTTCTTTCAGTTTTTAACCAAAAAAATACGAAATAATTCAAATAATAATATGATTTTAGTACGGGCGATAGCCATTGATGTTGCGAACCACATATTAAAATATCAGACGATTTGGTTGAATAGTTGTTTTTTTTTTTGACAACACCAGGCCAAAAAAAGAAGTTTTGAGATAGTTGAGTTTAAAGTTTTGAGACTGGGCGCGTGACAAATCTGCCTCTACCAACTAAAACGGCTGTAGAATCGAAAATACTGGGAATATCCTTCTAAAAATTTGACATTATAGTCTTAAAAGCCTATTCTTTCGGAATATAAAAAAAAAATGATTTTTGTTGTTTTAATTCTAGACCACCGGGACCCCTTAATCTACTTGCAATGCCTTTAACTACTTTAATTTCTTTGAGTCTTTAGCAATACGAATACTTCTAAATATTATTTCATGCATAGCTAAAGAATCCAAAGCATCATTTTCTAGGCACATTAGTCCAAATTTATTCCGTTTTTCATCAGTCATTGAGTTTTTATTGTGTTTTTGCGTATTTCAATTAAAAAAAAAAAGAATGTTTGGCTCATTGGTAACAGCCAATGGTAGAAAAATTCTTAGCATTAGCTCAATATTGGGGAAAATCATTTGCAATTTAATTATAAAACTAAATTAATCGTCTATTTGAAGGTAGCTTTGCACTCGGGTCTTCAAGTTTGCCGTAATGATTTAAGAAATGGCTGGCAAATATTACAGGGTGAACGATATGACACACTGCTTGTATCTGTAAAACAGCTCATGATATCAGCGTCAAAATTTTTCTAATGACAGTTCAATATATTGTTTATAAGCCATCAAAAGCGTTTGCGTCTCAGTTTTGTTGAATTTTTTTTTTCTGTGATGGAATTCAAATGTAATAGTGTGATTGCGTTATATTTGGCTGGAAAATCACAACAACCCATTGTTCGTGAGCTCAGTCACCTCAAAGTGAATATAATGTTTGTGTATCGCACTATAAAAAGTTACAATGATACTGGTAGCATTGCAAAACGGTATGGAGGTGGACCAAAAAAAACCGCAACAACGCCAGTAATGGTTCGGAAAGTGAAGGCTCAACTTGAACGAAATCCACGTCGAAGTGGAAGAAAAATGGCTAAAGAACTGAAAATATCGCAAGACAGCATTCGACGCATATTGAAAAATGAAATGAAGCACACGGTCTTTCACCCCAGCAAAAAAAGTTCGGTGCGAAAGAGCAAAGGAGTTGTTGCGCTTGCACGAACGTGGCGAATTTCCTAACATTGTGTTTTCTGATGAAAAAATTTCCCAATTGAGCAGTTCATAAACACTCAAAACGATCGTGTTTACTTGACCGAACGCTCATACAAGAATTTGAGCCTACGTATGGCCACTCGAAGCAATTTCCCATCGCAAGTAATGGTTTAGGCCGCAGTGACCGCTGATGGACGCTCTCCAATCGTTTTTATCGAGCCTGGTGTCAAAGTGGATGCGACTTATTATCGGGAAAATGCTTTAGAGCCGTCGACACGCAGATATTTCGGTCGTAGACGATGGACGTTCCAACAGGACTCGACATCGTCTCATAAAGCTCGTGTGAACCAAGAATGGTTAAAAAATCATGTTCCACACTTCATTTTGTTCACAAAATGGCTTTCGAATTGGCCAGAAGCAAATCCGACGGATTATTCCATCTGGTCCATTTTGGAGAGCAAGGCGAGGACTAAAAAATATGCCAGTATGGATGCGCTGAAAAAAGCGATTATACGAGAATGGCCCAAAATGCCTGAAGATCACGTTCGTGCAACATGCAACTCATTTTTTGACCGTTTGAAGGCTATAGTGAAGGCAAACAATGGTCATATCGAGGTAAAGTGAATATATGTTAAAATTGTAATCAAGAACTGCTAATGTTGCAACAACTTACTATTAAAAAAAAAACAAA